>NC_088360.1:62278135-62315635 GCF_034508935.2 Berghia stephanieae | reverse complement strand
TTCAGGGGTAATATTTTTTTTCTTTGATATTTGTCCCAGTTTCAGTTACGATTCTTGCTGTTTTGTTTTTAATATTTTTCTTTTTGTCGTCCAAGTTGACTTTGGATTTTTGGGAGACTTAAATGTAAAGGGAGGCATTGGCATTAGTGTTTAGGCTGCCTCTATTCTCATCTTGGGTGAGAATAGAAAAACATTCGACCTCTCACTCTCATCCTGGGTGAGAATAGAGTAGAGGTAGTGATACTTTCTCGCTATTCTAACCCCTGTATCAACCTCCTGGTAAGGTAGCCTAGCTGCCGCCCCATCTCACTATTCTCACCCCTGTGTATTAACCAACAGGTAGGGTCAGCTTAGCACCCCCCCTCTCTCTCTCTCTCTCTCTCTCTCTCTCTCTCTCTCTCTCTCTCTCTCTCTCTCTCTCTCTCTCTCTCTCACCTGATCATCATCTCTCTCGTGACTACTTTCAGTGGTACTGGACGTAAGGAGGGTGAACATATATGTCGTGCATTTATGAGATATGGGAATCATGTTGGAAATCTGTATACAAGAGTCAATCTCTCTCTCTCTCTCTCTCTCTCTCTCTCTCTCTCTCTCTCTCTCTCTCTCTCTCTCTCTCTCTCTCTCTCACGATCGGGTTGAGTGATGCCCGAAATCTGTGAAACCAGTACCCAAACAATGTTGATGCGCTTCTCATTTGCTGCGGTCATTCTCATAGACACGGGTGCAAGGTCTGATTGTCTTAGACCTAGTTGTGCCAGCCAGACATGACTGGCATCCAGTGTCAGCCATTGCTGGAAATGTAATTACCACTGTGTCAGAGAACAGAGCGGTGAGGCTGAGGTCCTTCATGTAAGCTGGGTCAGCCTGGATGCGTATGGTGGCCAGGGGTTGTGGGTCTGACGCTCGTTTTTCCCATGCACCACATAATTTGTTGTACACATGGTGGTTCAGGGTGATGGCATGTGTGTGTGTTGCACAGACATCATCAATGGCACTGAGTGTCTCAAAAGTAGAAGCAGTGTTGTCCTGTGATCTTTGGGCTGTAGCAGAGCTCCGGCATACACTGTCATAACGGTGTCATTTTCCGCATTTGGAGCACGTGTGATTGTATGCGGGACACTTGCTTAAATGCGTTCATGCCTGTTTTGTCCATGGCCATGTTTACCACACAGGCCTGTAAATCTTCCGACAATTGTCGGAATTCCGACAGTATGATTTTGCTCTATAAATTCTGACATTAACAGGCCTGTAAATTCTCAGTCATTTGGCTGATTTCAGACTTTTGCATGATTTTCCAGAAACAGACTTTTAATCTCAGCCTTGATACCTATTTTTGTTATTTTGAACGCAAAACAAACGAACCCCCCCCCCCCCCCCCCACCCCCGTTTAGTTCTCATCTTATTTCGTTTTATTTTCTCTCTATTGTTCTATATTATAATATATTGCCATACGTCATATCGGGAAAACCCGAAAATAAGTTAATTTCGTTCCGTCGATTTTACCGTTCGTGATCTCGTGCTGAACCACGGAAGCTGATCTACTGGTCTGAAATCAACTAATATTTTATTATAGTTATAGAGTGGCTGATTTCGCTGGGATTTCAGCCACTGTGACCTCACCAGGCCATAACCCGACTCGGCCAAGGTTTAGCAATGACTATCCCGCACAAATCTTTGGGCCTCTTTTTCGCTCACGAAGTGCCCAAATTCGCGACAAAATATGGGACGAAGCCGTTCCGTACATGCTATTTTAAAAAATTAATTACGAAGCTGTTTATCGATGAATATGACTGAAAGTTGGCACACAGTTAGAAAAGAGGTCATTTTAGATTATGTCAAGCGTCAAAACTCGTACGATTACCAGAAAACCGTTAAAATAGATTTTTACTCTTTGGAGTACAATATTTCTAAAACTACAAAGAGGAGAGATTTTGTCGCTCATAAGGTTATATATGCACATTTCTTCTATTTATCTTTCAAATTTCATTGGATTATGATAAGTACTTTTCCCGTATTCTCACAAAACATCAACCCAATTTGCATTTCAATGAGTGAAAATATGGAGACGGCCATTTTGCTCCACCATCGCGCGACACGAAAATGACGTGAGCGAGGCAAGGCTGCCAGGTGGTCCGACTTTAACCTGACCAAATTCAACTTCAAAAGTGGCTAAATAGAAAATCATATGGCTTTCACTATTAAGACTGGCCCACTTAAAATGAACTAAATTTTAACAAACAGAAAATTGAATAGACTAGGATAAATGTCAATGAGACAAAAATAGATGAATAAAATTTAATAAAAGAAGCAAAATTATATATTTGGCCACACACGTGGCCATCTGGCAACTTGTTCGCGGTGACTGACGACACAAATCCTCGCGCGCTTTTTTAAAATTAAGGCATTGTTTCATTTTTATGTCATAGGGATAGTAGATTAACTCTCTCTCTCTCTCTCTCTCTCTCTCTCTCTCTCTCTCTCTCTCTCTCTCTCTCTCTCTCTCTCTCTCTCTCTCTCTCTCTCAAATAAATACTAGAAATAAAATAAGCCATGGTCTCACGGAACTGATTGATACAAATTTAGCAGGCATTTTTCGTTTGAATTGTATGTGTTGTAGACACAAAATTACACTTCAGAAAAGTTCCAAATGATCAATATTATGTATATTTTAAAACAAAATTATAGTTGACCCTAGCCATACAGCTCTAGAATTATACAAGTTAGAACTTTTCTGATGTCTTCATCATATTTTCTGATAATTTTGCCATAAAATTGCCAAGTTTTAATATCTTATTCCACGTATTAAGCGAGATACAGCCACAAATCAGAATAAAACGCAGAAAAAGCGTCCCATATTTTCCGTATTTTTTTTCTCTTTGTGAGTCATCCAAATAAATAACATCTTTGAAACTGCATAACTTTGTTATATATTAATGGATTTCCAAAATTCAAAAAGATTTTTACTCAGTGGAGATAGGGCTTTGATTTAAGAGGAGTATTTCCTACAAAAATAGAAAACAAAAATTTTCATAGTCATTGCTACAAGGTTGCGCATTGAATCATGGGACGGTGTGAAAGTGAGAGTTGCGGTTCCGGTAAAACTTTGTTTACAAACATTTCCAAGTAATCCTGCCCAGTTTTTGACTTTATCCATCTTTGATGATCAGAATTTCATTCTAAAGGATTAAGCTCACAACTATATCGTTCTATTATCTTACAATTTTCAAGTGTTTATACATTGATACAATCTTTATTTATTAAAATGCCTGAGACTTTCGTCGACCGCAATGCCGATATTAAGGCAATCGACGCGTCTGTGCGAAACCGTTTTAAGTGGTCGTGGCTTGAAGAGAAGGATTTGCAAGGGAATTTTCTTTCGGATTACATAAGAAAAATTCCTGAAGCTGGACTTTGTTATTGTTTAATTTGTAAACGGCGTCTGAGTTACGGTGGTAGAGGCAAAGCATACCTTACTCAATGCCCAATCTTCGTATCACAAGCTTGTCTTTGATGAAATGAAAGGAAACCAGACCCTTCCAGCTGTGTTTCAGATGTTCAGTAGACTGGATGGAGGAGCTTGGGGGGGGGGGGGGTCATGCGAACATATGGCTGACATTTTTCAGCCTTTTCGCAAATTGTGCATTTACAGGCCTGCATTAAAAAAAAAAATTATATATAAAAAAAATATATATATTCATAACGTAAAAATACAGAACAAACCAAAAAGAAAATAAAAGTTTTATTTTGTGCCTCGACGAGAGTCTATTTAAAGAAAACAAAAAACATTGTACTTATCTCATCAAAGACAAAACAAACCAGACAGCATTCCATCTTGTCAATAATTATCACCACCTCCACACTCCCCGGACGTGTACGTATTCACTGGCTACTGTCTGCCCACAGACTGTGTGTCTGCCCGCACCTAGCTAGCTAGTGTCGGTTGGTCGCGTTCGTGAGTCGTCGATCTCACACAACGTAGTCAGTAATACACATAGCGTGTTGGAGACCGGGCCGTTTCTTTCTATTTTGCTACAGACACACACACACACGTCGTTCCATTCTTCTTTTTTTCAGTTCAGTTCATTATCTCTATCCGGTTGAAAGTGAACCGGAAAAATATGAATACGAAATAAATATTTTTCTTCGAATGAAAAGGTGAATGAATGCTTATATCAGAAGTTTTCGCTCCTTTGGCCCCCTATGACCGATTCTCTTTTCCTCTATTCTCGCACGACCGTAGTTTTTCAGTTATTTATTAATTCAATTTTTCTTCCTATTCTATATGCCTGAAGTATTTTTAGATCGCAGTTGCGACTTACTTACCTTAGAAAAAAGATGTTAAAAATAAATTTAAATGGTCATGACTTGAAGAACAAGACACCAACGGCGATTTCTTCTCTTGCTACTTTAGGAAAATTGAGGCACCTGGAATGGCATTCGTGTCATATCTGGGTTGTGTTGTTAATCTACTGTCTTGGTTTGGTTGGTCTATTTTTGCATCCTTGAAAAGTTCAGACAATTTTTTCACCAGACATTTACAGGCCTGACCACAGTACCCACATGCCACGTTAGGTGAGTGGAGTGGAGTGTGGTGTGGTGTGGTATGGGGTGTGGGAGGTGGATTCTGTCGTTTACTTTGTATGTGAGTTTGCTGTGGCCTCATCATGCAATAATCTGTTAGCAGACCGTTTGCCACTCTCTTTGGCCTCTGCGAGTTTCAATAGTTTCTCAAGTGACATGTCCTGGTTGGATTCACTTAAGATGTCCAGGCGGCTTTCAGAATCTTCCAGACCACGGATGATAACATCGCGGACCATGATATTGCTGTAGTCAATATAATGATTGCACTGGAGGCATTTTACATTGAATCTGCATACGCCAGCCAGACCGCATATCCTTGCAGCGAGTGCCCTAACGGGTTCGTCTCTGTCTTGTATCATCTGCTGTAGTTGGCAGCAGGTGACCTTGACGTTTTCTTGTCTCCTGGCGAGTGTTTTTATGTTCGTTGGGACTGTCCTTCGTCTTATGAGGTGAGTGCTCCGAATGTTCAGGTTAGATCTTTGCGATGTGTTTCTTCACAGCACTCCTGTAGCTGGAATATGGTGTCAGTGCCAATGAGATGAGTAGCAGCTTTATAGTCAGACCAACGCTGGATGAAGTATGCCCATTCTTCGCTTGTGCCTGCTGCCTTGACCGTGGGGCATCTTACTTTTTCCGCCTGGACGATAGGTGCAGAGGTGGAAGGAGTGGGGCCAGGGTGGGCTGTGCTGGCGTGTAAGGATATGAGAAGAGTCAGTACTTCGGGTGGTTGGTTGGCAGGCCAGGTTGTCTGACAGTCGGGTGCTGGGCAGGGTATCTCGGCCATTTTTGAAGATGACTGGAAATAATCTCTAATAATATATATCTCTTATTACCAAAACATGAGACGACAATGATAATGGAGGGTTCAACCAATGAATATGATGGTCATAAATAACCATGAAGCCGGTATTTGGTTCAAACTTTATTATACATTTTGACCATCATATCTGGAACGGTGAAACAAAGGGAAAGTAATAAGTATAACTGGAATCAATGGTGAAACAGAAGGAAAGTAATAAAAGAGTAACTGGGATTAATGGTATAATGCTCTACTCACCACACCCCTTTTTCCGCCATCTTGAAAATCCAGGGATAACGACATAATGTTCCGGTCCCGGGCGATATCGTTATCCAGGGGTTGCACTGTACAGTGATGCCAAAACTCCGGTTTCACCGGAAAAAACTCCGGTCTGGAGCAAACAATTCCGGGCTCTGGGCAACTTCTGTCAAATTCCGATGAGGTCAATTTGTTCCAAGGATACCTCCCCCCCACCACCCCCCTCCAACCACCAAATCTTCATCACTGCCACTAGTATTACAACCATCATCACTACCACTACTACTGCAACTACCACCACATCATCATCACTACTACTACAACCACCACCACCACCACATCATCATCACTAGCACTACCATCACTATTACAACCACCACCACATCATCATCACTACCACTACTATACAACCACCACCACCACATCATCATCACTACTACTACTACTACTACAACCACACACCACGCACACTACACTATACTGTACACTCACATACACTACTACAATCACCACACACTCACACCCATACTACTCAACACCACCACATCACATCACGACCTACTACTACAACACCACCACACATCATCATCACTACCACTACTACTACAACCACCACCAACATCATTACATCATCATTACCGCTACTCACCCTACACACCACACAACACCACATCATCATAACCACTACTACAACACCACCACCACCACACATCATCACTACACTACTACTACAACACCACCACCAATCATCATTCATACCGACTACTACTACACCAACCACACACACACACCACCACCAATCATCACTACCACTACCTACAACCACCACCACCACATCATCATTACCGCTACTACTACAACCACCACCACCACATCATCACTACCACTACCTGCAAACACCACACACACACATACCGCTACTACTACAACAACCACCATGACACATCATCACTACCACTACTACTGATCTACAACATCACTACCACTCACCCCACATCATCACATTACCACACTACTACTGCAACCACCACCACCACATCATCACTACCACTACGACCACCACTACCACTACTACTACAACCACCATCACCACATCATCATTACCACTACTACTACTACTACAACCATCACTACCACTACTACTGCAACTACCACTACTACTACAACCAGGGCTGGCGAGTCGGAGTCGGTAGGAGTCGGTTGTTTGAGGGTGGAGTCGGAGTCGGAGTCGGTTTTAGAAGTCCCGACTCCGACTCCTTACCACTTTCAGACATTGCATTTTTATATCATTCAATGTGTAATATTTTAGATACTAGATATAGATAGTATCCAGGCCTATAGAATTTGAAAGAAATTACATTGGTATTAGCTAAAGGTGAACTATGCTTCCAAAACCCCCTTTCCTACCCAACCTTCATGCTCTCGTGCTGTACATTTAAGTTGGCATCAATGCCAATCACCCCGTACCTGACTAGAGGGAGGGGTTGAGATGCTGACTCTTCAATGTTAAAGTTAGGTTATTAGAAAGAGAGATAACCATAAGACCATAAGAAGTGACTTTATTTTAGTATAAATGGTTTCAGTTTCAATATTGTCTTAATTTCACTTTTCCTCTTTTTGTTGGTCTTAATGACAGTTTTATTCATATCTTAGTTTCAGTTTCCTTTTTGTCTAGTTTCAGTTCCTTTTTTGTCCTAGTTTCAAATATGAAGCGGCTTGTATTGTTATAATACATATACTGGGGAAAAGCTAAAAGTAGCTGCGAGTGTTGGTTGCATATTATTACCTATTAATACTATGCTTGAGGAGTCGGAGTCGGGAGTCGGAGTCGGAGTCGGTTTCAAGGCTGGAGTCGGAGTTGGAGTCGGTTTAAAAATAACCGACTCCGACAGCCCTGACAACCACCACTACAACATCGCTACCACTACTACAACAACCACCACCACCACATCATCACTACCACTACTACTACAAGCACCACCACCACTTCATCTTCATCACTACCACCACCACTGCTACTACAACCACCACCACCACATCATCATCACTACCACTACTACTACAACCACCATCACCACCACATCATCATCACTACCTCTACTACTACAACCACATCATCATCACTACCACTAATACTACAACCACCACATCATCATTACCACTACTACTACTACTACTACCACCACCACCACCACATTATCATCACTAACATTTGTACTACAACCACCATCACCACCACATCAACAACACTAGCATTACCACCAATACTACAACCACCACCACATCATTATCATCACGACCACAACTACTACAACCACTATACCACCACCACATCATCATCACTACAACTACTACTTCAACCACCACCACATCATCATCACTACTAGTACTACTACTACAACCACCACAACCAAATCGTCATCACTACCACTACAACTGCAACCACCACTACCACATCATCATCAATATCACTACGACTACAACCACGAGCATCACATCATCACTACCACTACTACTACTACTACAATCACCACTACCACATCATCATCACAACCTCTACTACTACAACCACCACCACCACATCATCATCACTACCACTACTACTGCAACCACCACCAACACCATTGCATCGTCATTACCACTACTACTACAACCACCACCATCACATCATCACTACCACTACCACTACCACTACAACCACCACCACCACATCATCATTACCACTACTACTACTACAACCACCACCACCACATCATCACTACCACTACTACTGCAACCACCACCACCACCACATCATTATCACTGCAACTACCACTACTACTACAACCACCACCACCACATCATTATCACTGCAACTACCACTACTACTACTACAACCACCATTACAACATCGCTACCACTACTACTACAACCACCACCACCACATCATCACTATCACTACTACTACAACAACAACCACCACCACATCATCACTACCACTACTACTACAAGCACCACCACCACTTCATCTTCATCACTACCACCACCACTGCTACTACAACCACCACCACCACATCATCATCACTACCACTACTACTACAACCACCATCACCACCACATCATCATCACTACCTCTACTACTACAACCACATCATCATCACTACTACTACTACTACTACTACTACTACTAACTACTACTACTACTACTACTACTACTACTACTACTACTACTACAACCACCACTACATCATCATCACCATCACTACCACTACTACTACAACCATCAGCACCACATCAGCACCACATCATTATCACGAGCACTACTACTACAACCACCACAACCACCACATCATCACTACCACTACTACTACAACCACCACATCATCATTACCACTACTACTACTACTACAACCACCACCACCACCACATTATCATCACTACCATTTGTACTACAACCACCATCACCACCACACCAACAACACTACCATTACCACCACTACTACAACCACCACCATATCATTATCATCACGACCACAACTACTACAACCACTATACCACCACCACATCATCATCACTACAACTACTACTTCAACCACCACCACCACCATATCATCATCACTACCACTACTACTACAACCACAACGACTATCACATCTTCATCATCACTACTACTATTACTACAACCACCAACACCACATTACCACCCGTAGTACAATCTCTACGATTAGGTTTTGGCGCTTTACTTCATTTGAAATAAGGAAACTTTGGGATTGTATTTGGCATTGTGTTTATGTATCATTATATAATTCTAATCAGTTATCTATTTAGAACTATATAATATGTAAACACAATATCAAATACCATTCGAATTCCTTTTTCTTGTGTGCGGAAATTCCTCTTTCGGCATTGAAATTCCTACGAGTGGTGTCTGACACTCCTGTGAGCCAAATTTAAAGTTGGTGTCTCTGCAATGTATATCATAATCATATACAAATATGGGCGGTTAAAAATGCCATGCATCAACAGGGCATCACGCGAATAGTCTGGGTATGTTCGTCCGGTAATATAAACAGAGTCAACTCTTGACTAATTTCAATCAACAATCCATTATGAATATTGTAGTAAGAAGATCTTAGAAAATGAAGGCAATCCCGTTTTTATACCCATTGTGACGTCACGATCTCATAAGAAGAAATAACACACAACAGTGAATGGAACTCACAGTGACACCCAACATGTTATCCAACATGAAAATTCACAACTCAATAGTCAACTAACAACATACTGAAACACATTGAAACACAACAATAAATACGTTCCCACATTCCTCCCCCTCCTAAAATGCTTTCCCTCTTGAAGTTATATCTGATATAAAGTTTACATTAGTTTATCAGGTCCCAAATCATTACTGAACTTCTCCATATCAGAACATAATACTTATGAAAGTTGGACCAAAATTAATAAATAATATGTTAGGAAGGATGTAATATTTTAAATTTCATGGGGATATAAGCAATCAAAATTGTAAGATAATATCAGTGGTTGCTTGCTGCACTTGTAAATGGGTGAATATATCTCATTTTTTCTTTAAAACAATCAGCTGAAAATTGAACTTATTTAGTATTTACATTGTTGTTAGCAGGCCAGGGGAGCTCTTTAGAAATTAACTGGCAAAATGACAATAATCAGGGATAATGTCAGAATAGTTGGAACCATGTCAGTTACCAAGTCATGGTAATGTCTATAATACAGGTCCTGCCACAAGGAGGAATCCATCATCATTTTGAAGCTTAAGCTTCCAACTCACCTGATCGAGGTAGTAATATATACTTGCGATCAAAAGAAAGTATACACATTTAAAATCGTCGTTACTTTTTTATCCGTTGACTTAGGCTAATGATTTTCCACTGAGTTGTTTACCATTAGTCTTTCTGTGTACCGATAGTCGATGTTTTTGTTTTTGACCTGAAATTCGCTCACCACGTCGCGCACGTGCTAAAATAACCTTTTAACCCCTTACTATGGACAGGAAATGTGTAGATTAATTTTTTTGTCATCCGTGTCTTCTTGAACTATTTTCAAGGCAGGAAAACACCAGGCAGGAAATCCATTAATCTACGCGATGCCACGACTTAGTTTAGAACAACGTGCACGTGCCATTGGTCATCTTCAAGCTGGATGGCCTGTGACCAATGTCGCAAGAATGTTTAATATCACAAGGAGAACTGTATGTTCCTTAGTGGATCGATTTGAAATAACACAAACAGTAAGGGACCGAAATCGAACTGGCAGACCACTAGTAACAACAGAAGGTGAGGACCGTTTAAAATGCACCCGAGATCTACGGGATTGTTTAAGGTGACTGAAACTGCGCTAGAGTTCCCAGGTACACGAATTAGTTGACACACTGTCAGACCTGCCAGCCGGTACGATTTTAGTACGATTTTTTGGACTCAAATACGTGGATACGATTCCAAAGGATTTAGTACGATTTTTGTTGTAATATTTTGATTTTTTTTTCTCAAGCATGAATGGTGTTGAAAACGACATGTCATACATCAATTGTTGACCGTGTTTCTGAATGATGCATCACAGTTAGTACTATTGTTATCATTTCAGTTAGTTATATGTTGCCGGTTTTCACCAATATTTTTCTCATAACTTTTTGAGGATTTGCATAGAATTATGCATTTAAGCTTATTTTATACTTTAAATGGCTTCAGGCCACATTTAAGCTTTTACCACTTGTTAGATAGTAAATTTTAAGTGAAAATTAAATTTAACTCTAACATCTTTGGCAATGAAGCTTTCAATTAAAAACTGTATTGCTGATAAGCTTAAACATAAATAGATTATTTCCCTTTATAAATACTAAAATTACTCATGTTTTTAAAAATCTACTGATCTTTTTTAAAAAGATTTATTATTTTGTATGAGTGATATTTTTTTTTTTTCATTACCAACTGGGCAGTTTTAGGAATAAAATGGTTCAAAATGAATCCTCTAGAGGTATTTAACTTGTCTGTGATATGTGTGAATTTACCATCATTTGACCAACAGTAATAGTATTAGTATGTAGTAGTAGTAGTAATAGTGGTAGGAGTAGAAGTAGTAGTGGTAGTAGTAATAGTACTAGTCTAGTAGTGGTTGTAGGAATTGTTGTAGTTGCAGTAGGAGGAGTAGTAGTAAATGCTATAAAAAAGGGAGAGAGAGAGACATGGATCATTTGATAACATAATGGAAATTATCTTGTCACTGCTGCAAATTGTCATCTCTATTAGATTGAAGACCACTCTCACAAATATTTTGTCTCAAAACCATCAACTGATTTACTGGGCTGGCAGATGTATATCACCATCACAACTTCATTTGGGACATCAGCATCATCATCTCAAACCATTACCACCATGGTTAAAACTGCAAATGAATGTTTGAATGATGAATATTGGAGTTTATTTTTGATTTGGGTTTGATGTTAGCTTTAATATAAATTTTTGTATTTTGCTTACTTTTATTTTCCGCACATGCAGACAAAATACACTTTTTTGCTAAAAAATACACTTTTTAGGATCATAGAATACACTTTTCATTCTGGAAAGGTTGGCAGGTCTGCAATGTTCGTCACAGACGTAGAGAGCATGACATTATCACAAGACGTCCGTTGGTGCGACAACTTCTTAGAGCACATCACCGGTTGGCCCGTCTTCAGTGGGCCCGTACTCATCTGCGCTGGACAACGCATGCGTGGTCATTTGTTCTCTTCTCAGATCAGGCCTGTAAATCTTCCGTCTATTGTCGGATTTCCGACAGCACGATTTTGCTCTTATAGTAAAAATAAAATTTGTAACGTCAAAGAACAGAACCAATAAAAAAGAAAATAAAAGACTTTTATTTCGTTCCTCGAAAAAAATAGATTTTATTCCGTTTCAAATGCCGACTTAAATAAAAAAAATAAAGAATCATTTGTCGCATCAAAGACATAACAAAACTTGCCGTCTATCTGTTAGCTATAATATTATCATGCCACCTACATCCTCCGCTTGGCGTGGATGTATTCACTGCCTGGCTACTGTGCCACAGCCAGCGAGAGTGGGTCGCGAAGTTCGCCCGAGTCGTCTTCACACACACACACACACACCTAGTCAGTAAGTAACGCATGCACAGAAGTGTGTCGAACCGGACAGGAAGGTTTCTCTATTTTGCTACCGACACACATGCATATCTCCGGTTCTTATTTCTCAGTCTCTATATTTCTTTGGTTCTGTCCGGATGTAAGATGGAAAAAAATAATGCGAAATAATTATTTTTCTTCGAAATATATATTCTTCGAAAGCTCTCACACGACCGCACCACCTCTTCTTCTTCTTCTTCTTCTTCTTCTTCTTCTTCTATAAGAGAATTAATCCAAATAAACGAAAGAATCAGCGTAAACATTTAACACAAATAGGAGCGAAGATACGCAGCTTCCTGTGTCATCAAGCATGAGATACACATCATTCAAAAGGGTAGGAATTGTTCTCTTCCTTTCATTTTACTAACTCAGACCTGGGCCCTCAAATAATTGGGATTTTTTTTTTGTACCATAAAATAAGGACCTCGTTATAAATAAGTTGGGGAAAGTGACATGATTTGACTAGTCAATTGACGTGTCTTATCTGTGTTGTGTCCATATTTTTGTCCTGTTGTGTCTATTTTCGCGTGTTCAAAAAGTTCCGACAATTTTTTCACCAGCCATTTACAGACCTGTCAGATGAATCACGCTTTGTGATTGGAAGAAATGACGGTAGATTACGTTGTTACCGAAGATCACACGAGTGATTTCACGATTCTTGTCTTGGAATCCCCAAACAGAGGATATGGACAAGTCATGGTGTGGAGTGGAATAAGCAGAGACTATAGGACACCTCTAGTCCAAGTAATTGCATCCCTAACCGGTGCAAGGTACATCCAGCACATTTTACAACCGCATGTTATTCCATTTTTTAGGAACATCCTAATGTTTCATTCCAACACAAGAATGTACCATCCCACCGAGCGATTGTAACAATGTACTTTATAGCAGCAAATAATGAGAACATTATCAGCCCCGGGCTTGCAATATCCCCCGATCTAAATCCGATAGAACATGTGTGGAACATAATCGGCTGCCAAGTTCGTTCATGAGACCCGCAAAATGAACAACTGTTCCACGCCATAAGAACAGCTTGGGATAACTTTCCTCAACACCAGCTGGCCAAATTGACCAATTTCATGCGTAGGAGATGCAATGCTGTGATTGGTGCGAACAGGGGACATACTCGTTACTGATTGAATTAGATTCACCTTCAAATGAAATGAACACAAGTAAATTTATTAAAATGTCATTGTTTGTCAAAATTATAGTGTATGTTTTGACTTGTTACTTACCTTTTTGAAGATCATGTTTTAAAAAGTCTATTTTGCATACAAGATCAACAATAAACGTTACAAATTCTAACACAATGAAAGATAAATGATAGTACTATGAGTACACATAGGTTTTAAATAAACCAGAATAATATTTCATACTAATTCTGTAGGTAAAACAAGTGTATACTTTCTTTTGATCACTAGTATATTATGCCTTATGATGTATAATATCAATAATTCTCTCCCACTCCTGCTTGAGGTGATCACACATATGTGTTCATGTTATCATTTCATTTACCACTACCATGATTTTCTGGCCCGCGTGGTACCCTCATGGGTTCTTTCTCACATCTTGGCTTTTTCTGGTTCCATCAGGTTGGGTCGGGTTCTTAAGCCATTATGAGATGGGCCTCTGTGTAGCTCTCTCCTTTCCTCACCTGTGATTCCGAGGGTTATCATCAGGTCTTTGGGTTCAGGGGGCCTTACTACAGGTATCATCAAGCCTTTGATTCCGAGGAGTTCCAACCCTGGTATCATCAGGTCTTGGGTTCAGGGCACTTTTTTTCAGCTGTCATTCCTAGGGGCATCTTCAGGCTCCCTGTGCAATGTGGTAGGCTCCGGTAGTCCCTTGAACTCTCTGGCTTGGGATTGGCCTGAGTTTCATAGAGCCTGGAGCGGCGTTGTCTAATCCTCCAATTTCTCCTTGCCCTGGAGTCATCATGATGTGAGACGTTTCTAGGTGGGTAAAAATAGAAACTTTGTCATCTGTTGTGTATGCACTTTCAACTTTGGTGGTAAGACCCGATGTAATAAGGTCATTTTAAAATTTCTCAATATCTAATGATATGTTATTGTCTTTTTTTGTCACCCCCCCCCCCCCCCAAAGTTTTGGTCTAGCCAACAGTATCATTAGAGTGCAAGCACCACAATTGCATCATCATCACTCCCACCACCATCACAACTGTTGATCACCTTGTTCTACTAGAGAGTTTAATAATAATAATAATAATAATAATATAATAATAATAATATAATAATAATAATAATAATAATAATAATAATAATAATAATAATAATAATAATAATAATAAAATAATAATAATAATAATAATAATAATAATAATAATAATAATAATAATAATAAATAATAATAATAATAATAATAATAATAATAATAATAATAATAATAATAATAATGCTGAAAACTTATATGGCGCTATTACTCCGAGACACCAGACTCTAAGCGCTTAAATTACAAATTACTTTGACTGAAACATACTCATTCACACACACAAGCATACACACACACACACAACTCACAACCGAAACCAGACAGACCTATCTTGCTTCTCATACCATCTAGTAAAGACGAAACAGATATATTTTAAGCGAATGTTTAAAAATAGACAAAGATTCTTTTTCACGAATGATCTGTGGTAAGGCGTTCCAAACAGAGGGTCTGAAATGAGAAAAGGATCTCATTCCAGCATTTTTCCGTATTCGAGGAACAACTAGTTTCGTGGAATCACTTGCCGAACGTAAGGGGCATGGTTTTGAATATCTTTCAATTAGTTCCGAAATGTAGGAAGGGGCAGTACCCTCAAGACAACCGATACACTAAAACACAAGCTTTGAATGTAATCCTTTTCTCAACAGGCAGCCATGGCAGAATCGCACCTACGCTTCATGAATACTAGTCTGGCAGCGCTGTTTTGGACAATCTGAAGACGTCTCAGTTTATATTGCGAAATGCCAAACAACAGAGCATTGCAATAATCCAATTTCGATAGTACGAGGGACACAACCAGGTGTTTGGTCACATCCTCAGATCTGAACCGTATAATGGAAGCGATCTTTTTTAGTTGGAAAAAGAGAGATCTAACCAAATTATTAACCTGATGCTCCATCGACAGTCCAGAGTCTATGAATGTGCCAAGGTTTTTCACTTTGTCAACAATTTGAATGGAGGCATCCCCCAGCTTCAAATGTTTCACTTTTCAACTTCCTGTTCTCAACATACAGCACCTGTCTTATCATCATTCAGTTTCAGTCTGTTCTCATTCATCCATTTCTTAACACTTTGGATACAATTCTTACTATCGGCTGATACTTCTGGTAAATTTCTCGTATTGGAAACGCAGTACAATTTAGCAATGACTATCCCGCACAAATCTTTGGGCCTCTTTTTCGCGACAAAATATGGGACGAAGCCGTTTGTTATATGCTATTTTAAAAATTTAATTACGACACTGTTTATCGATGAATATGACTGAAAGTTGGCACACAGTTAGAAAAAAGGTCATTTTAGATTATGTCAAGCGACAAAACTCGTACGATTACCACAAGACCGTTAAAAATAGATTTTTACTCTTTGGAGTAAAATATTTCTAAAACTACTGGGCGTGTAGGTTTTGTCGCTGACAAGGTAATACATGAACATTTTTTCTTTTAGGTTGTAAAATTTCATATGAATATGACGAGTACTTTTCCCGTATTTTTCAAAACACCATCCTAATTTGTTCTTCATTTGTAAAAGACAAAGCCATTTTGCCCCCCCCCCCCCCCCCCCCCCCCCCCCCCCCTACAGCCCGAATCACAAGTTCAAAACGATTTGGCACCAAACAGCGGCTGAGCGGGTCGTGGCAAAGCGCTTTCTGATTGGTTGACCTCGTTTTAAAGTTCATGACTAGTCAAAATGTCTGCGCGGTCTCACTGGCAGAGGGATGTTTATCGTCTGCCATTGCGTTTGGGTTCAATAAACAGCTGATAATTTGACTGTTTAGTTTACAAGAATTTAAGAAATTATAATGTTAAAAGTTTTCGATTGCAATGATCTACAATCTCAGCATGGGTTTAATTATTGTGTTCCAAGTCACGTTCTATCAGTAACCTTTGTCCCCTTGTCCAATTTCTCTTTTCCTTCTATATATATATATTATATATATATATATATATATATATATATATATATATATATATATATATATATATATATATATATATATATATATATATATATATATATATATCTGTGTGTGTGTTTATATAAGTTAGAACTCTTTCATCATATTCTCTATCAAATTTGCCATAAAATTGCCAAATTTCAATCTTTTAATCCACTTATTACGCAAGATACAACCAAAGGTCGAAAAAAATGCCGAAAAAGCGTCCCATATTTTCGTGTTTTTTTCCTCTTTGCGGGTCATCCAAATAAATGACACCTTTGAAATTGCATAACTTGTTTATTCATGGATGGAATTTCAAAATTCAAAAACATTTTTACTCAGTGGAGATAGGGCTTTGATTTCAGACAAAATTTTCCTCAAAAAGAGAAAAAAACATTTTTCATAGTCATTGCTATACAATTGCGTATCATCAGTGTATTGGTGGTAAGACAGACCGAAACTTCTAATGATTTTAGACAGAGGTCCAACATACAAAACAAAAAGAACGGGTCCAAGTACTGAACCCTGGGGAACCCCACAATCAAGAATGATTTCCTCAGATCTATATTCATCCACTGTAATAATCTGTTTACGATTAAACAAATATGACCTTAACCAATCAAGCGCTGCACCAGACACGCCATAAGTAATTTCAAGACGTTTGAGGAGAAGATTGTGATCAATAGTATCAAAAGCAGACGATAGGTCAAGCAAATTCAGCAAAGAACATGAACCATTGTCTATAACAAAGAGGAGATCATTAACAACCCTAACAAGTGCAGTTTCCGTCGAATGATGTTGCCTATAAGCGACTGAAATTTTTCTTCAAGACAATTATTTTTAAGATGAAACAGTAATTGTTTCAAAACAAGCTTTTCTAAGATTTTAGAGAGAAAAGGAAGATTAGAGACAGGGCGATAGTTTTTTAAGTTCTCTTCATCTAGATCAGGTTTTTTCAAAAGAGGTTTGACATGAGCAACTTTGTAAATGTCTGTTACAGCACCTGACTGCAACAAATTACTAACAATACATGTAAATGGTGTTAAAATTACATCAATGCACTTTTTTAGAATGGCAGTATTTACGGGATCTAAATCGCAACTTTTAGTTGGAGACGACATAATGCAGTCACGTAAGTCAGCTTCAGTGATCTTTAAAAAATTTGTTAACGAATCACCATGAAACTTGTCAAATGTTGTTTGGATCGATTCAGATGAGAGTTCTTTCCTGATGGTATCTGTTTTTTCTTTAAAATATTGACCAAAGTGAGTTGGTAGATCTGCACGATCAATTAAAGATGGGAGAGCTGCTTGCGTCTGTTGTCGCAGCAGTTCCTTGGTCACAGCCGTTTACTGCTTTCACTTTAGTTCGACAGGTAAATTTTGCCGGATGCTAGTTCATAACAGATGGTGAGTCACGGCCTGTGCCGAAAGGGCGACTGAGCAATTTTTCCTATTTTGATGATTTTTTTCTCAAGTTCAAAGTGGCGTAGTAAAGATGCTATTAGATGTTGCAATAAGATATTTTAGAGTCATAACTAGTGATCTACATACTTTTATTTGATATAATTTTAGTAGATCATTTGGATTAGATTTTATAGGAAATAACCATAAAAATGGGTCATAAATTTTAATTACTTCAAACGATATAATCAAAAATTACATAGTTATCTGAGTTTATACAAATAAATGAGAAATACTGCAATAATCATCAATATTCACAGAGTAGAAATATATAATCAAAGTCGTTTTGTAATGAAGCATTGTTGAGATATCCGCTCACCTGTACAGCAATATCCTTTTTTGAAAGCAATAAAAAAATGCGTAATCACCGAATTGTAGGGGTTTGTTGATCAAATGATCAAAACGAACAGATTTTAGTAATGGCAATTGACAATTCTTAGGAAAAGATATGTTATATACATTCCTTTGACGTTCGTATAGATCTAAACTATATAATAATAATAATAATAATAATAATAATAATAATAATAATAATAATAATAATAATAATAATAATAATAATATAATATAATAATAATAATAATAATAATAATAATAATAATAATAATATAATAATAATAATAATAATTATAATAATGACGATAATAATAATAATATAATAATAATAATAATAATAATAATAATAATAATAATAATAATAATAATAATAATAATAATAATAATAATAATGATAGATGATGATGATCATGATCATTTTCATGAAAATAATATAGTAGCTATCACCTAAACGCCTGCTAATTTTGGTAAAACGCAATAATTTCTCTTTAAAATATCGTTCTAAATGCCCGTTTAAAAAAAATGGAATTCGCCTTTATATGTCCACTCTGACAGAAAGTAAATAAAAAAAAAGAAAGAAAGAAAGAATAAAGAATTTTACTGAATCATTTGCGGCCATCACCTGTTTCCGAGAGTTTTTTTAACTTCACAACGCCCCAAATTACTATCAATTCATTCAATATGATTTACTCCTCCCCACTCCACGCTCTCCGGCAATTTCCTTTCATGTCCCTCAAACTGCTTTCTTTACATGGAGCGTCCAATCAGCTTTTTACAATTGCCCATTTCCAATTGGCTGCTGAATAAGGACAATTCTAATTTCAATTGTCCACCACTCGGTCATCAGCAAAGTCAAGAAAGCTCCTCCTACTCAAATCACACATACCCACGAATATGATAGGCCTTGTAGACCAGTCACTGGTCTTTGATGTTACACAACCATCCGCCAGCTTTGATCACATCGCTTTTGATGATGTCACTCAATATCTATCTTCTTCTCTCAACCCCTTTGACTGTACCACGAGTCAACATAAAAGAATATCGCGGTGAGGTGCGAATCGTGAAGATGGAATGACGTAGCTGTGTTAAAAGTTATAGGTTCAAAGTTCAATTGTCAGAGAGAACTGTTGAGAGATTAAACTGAGGTGGTAAAATGAAAATTGTTTCGCGGTAAAACGTTGCATAAATTAGTTTTATGTACACCAACACACACACACACACTTACACACACACACACACACCACACACTCACACTCTCTCTCTCTCTCTCTCTCTCTCTCTCTCTCTCTCTCTCTCTCTCTCTCTCCAGTGCTGCGACAAAAAAAAAAGGACGCTGACCAGATAGCTAATACTATTTAAAATGGAAATTTGTTGAAAATGGTCTGCTTATTGAACAACCGAAGCATCGTGGATAACAGAAATGATCATTGTGAATCAGTTGAAACACGTGATATCGATGTAATACTAATACTAGTAATAATCATATAATATCAGTGTATTTATCTTACTCTTGATCACCATTGTAATATATAATAATAATAATAATAAATAATATAATAATAATAAATATAATAATATAATGATAAATAGTAAAAAATAAATAATATCCATTTTTTGACAATAAAAATTCGTGATAAACGCATTGAAAAAGATGGGAGGGGGGGGGGGGGGGAGGATTAATGATCAGATAATCAAAATGAACTGTTATTTTAAAATAAATTGACAATCATAGATAAAGAAAAGTTATAAGTATTCCTTTGAACTTTGTATAGACGTCTAGATCTTAACACATTTTTATACTTTTTATTAACATACGTAAAACCTCACGATTATTGTAAGGAACAGCTGATTGTTACATTTCACAGAAACAGCATCTAATGAGCCAACGTTCTGTTTTCTTTTTTTTTCACCGGTGGAACTTCACTTCCTAATTCTGGAGCAGTTTGCATGAAATGTTTTTTAACCATATATCTCATTTGAGCCCTTTCACAGCTTATTCGGCAGAGTCCATTTGCCATTTGCATTGAGACAATGCTTGTTTCAGTATGACCATTCATCTGAGTAAAGAAAAAAAATCATTAGTTACTATTGATATTGATGATGATGATGATGATGATGATGATGATGATGATGATGAGGATGATGATAATTAATAATAATAATAATAATAATAATAATAATAATAATAATAATAATAATAATAATAATAATAATAATAATAATATAATAATAATAATTGTAATTATAAGAGTTATAATAATATTATTGATTGTTAGTAATAATACGATAGTGATCGCCTAGATGCGTGCTAATAATAATAACGTAATAATTTTCCTTTAAAATATAGTTCTAAATGCCTGTTATTCAAAATGGAATCCGCCTATATACCCACTCTGAAATATTTTTAGCAAAAATAAGATAAAGAAGTTTACTGTAGCATTTACGGCCAAAAAATTTGATTTATCACCGGTCTGCGAGAGTCTTATTTGACACCTAGACAACGCCCCAAATTACGTTCAATTCATTTCAAATTTACTCCATCTCTCCAGCAATTTCATCCCATGACCTCCAAACTGATTTCTCTCCATGGAGCGCCAATCAGATGTTTACAATTACCCATTTCCAATTGGCTGCTGAAAAGGACAATTATAATTTCAATCGTCCACCAGTCGGTCATCGGCAAAGTCAAATAAGCCCCTCCCACTCAAATCACATATACTCTCGAAACTTCGGCCTTGTAGCGCAGTCCACCGGGCTTTTGATGTTACACAATCATCCGCCACCTTTGATCACATCGCTTTTTGATGTCATAATATATCTATCTACCCTCTTTTCCCACGCCCGTTGACTGTACCAACGGGCGATGTAGAAGAATATCGAGGGAAGGTGCGAATCGTGAAGACGGAATGGCAAATCGGTGTGAAAGTTATAGGTTCAAAGTTCAATTGTCACAGAGAAATCATGAGAACTTGACTGAACAAGCAATAAAAATCGTTCTGTGCTAAAAATGTGCGTACATGAGTTTTATACACACACACACACACACACACACACGCTCCCTCCCTCCCTCTCTCTCTCTCTCTCTCTCTCTCTCTCTCTCTCTCTCTCTCTCTCTCTCTCTCTCCCCTCTCTCTCTGAGTGTGTGTGTGTACTACTACTACTACGACTACTACTACTACGATTACTACTACTACTACTACTACTACTACTACTACTACTACTACTACTACTACTACTACTACTACTACTACTACTACTACTACTACTACGATTACTACTATTACTGCGATATCATCATCATCATCATCAACATCACCATCATCATCATCATCATCATCACCATAAAACAACAACAACAATAACGTTATCATCACAATTGGACTCGTGTTCTTTTGTCTCAGGAGTTTGTCTGAATACGGGACTATTTTGTTAGCCAACAAAGAATTACGAGTAGACAAGATGTGTTTACACATTCATTGTGCAGAAACCGGTCATTACAAATCATTGAAATAAATGCTAAATTAAAAGTAGATTATTACTCTTATATTTACTACCATGTGTTAGGGTAACAAAACTCAGATAACATCAATTTGAATTTTTAAACAATTAAAAATATTTTTCAGGTTAATTTTAAATAGAAAAGTATACATTTTTCAAGAGAGAATAAAGTATACTCACCATTTCTTGATATCAATGAAAATAATTGCGTCTTGAAGACGAAAATGTGGCCGTTATATCCATATAAAATAGAAAAATATAGAAGAAGTGTATGGTCAGCAATTGCAGTGTAAAAATGAACGATTTTACGAAATCTGTCCTATAGCCTGACTGACAATGAAATCCAAGCGGTGCTTTCTACCTGCAGGGATAAATATAGGCCAGTTTTCACGTTCAGGACATCTTTTATGACGTAACCACACGGTGGTCTCCCCGTCATCGACGGTGGGTCGTTCCCATTGGGGGTAAGGCGGTAGAAAACTAAAGTGAAAGATATCTAGTGCAATAAACGGCTGTGTGGTCAAGGCAAACAATTGTCTCGAACACTCGACGTTTTTCAGGCTGTCTTCGTATAATTTTTTTTTGGCCCTGAAATTGACGGCTTTCGCATCATATCTAGCCGCGATGTACAGTTTCTTATCAACATCATCTCTGGACTTGAGCCATTTTCTTTCTGCCCGCCTCCTGGCTAATCCAGTCAATTTCATTTCGGTATTATACCAGGGTGCTTGACGTCTCACCCTTACTGTTCTAGTTTTTAAGGGAGCATGCATGTCCACCGTACCAACAATCGACTTGTGGAGACCATTTGCATCATGTTTATTTTTAACGTTATGGTCAAGGTCTTGTTTAAAAATGTTCATGTTTATATTCTTCATATTACGAGATGTAATCATCTTTTTTATTTCAAGCTTCACTGGGAATAAAACGCAAAACACAATTAAATGATGGCCCGAGATTACTTTATCAATATGCAAGACAGGTGAAGAGAGAGAATGTTCAATGTCTGTAATGACATGATCTATTGTATGGCCATGGTTGTTTGTAGGACCGCTTACGAGTTGAAAAGAATTGTAATGACATGATCTATTGTATGGCCATGGTTGTTTGTAGGACCGCTTACGAGTTGAAAAGAATTGTTTGAATTAATAAGCTCCCGGAATACTTTGGATTCATTTTTGTTTCCGAAATAATCAATGTTAAAATCACCCATCACCATATTATGCTTTTTGTTAATGGAATGAATTAACATAAATTCTCTGAACTCTGATAAGAAATCAATTGTTGATATTTTGTTTTGTTGGCTTGCTGGTGGGCGGTAGATACAATGAAACGACTTTTAAAAATTATTTGTATGAATGGCAAATCCAGCGTACTCAAAACTTCTAAAATCATCATGGTGGAATGATATCTTATCAGAGAGTGACATGTTGTAAATAATTGCAATTCCACCTCCATTCCTACCAATGCGTGGAAATGATTTAACACAAGAGCCTTCGGGTGCAATTGTTTTCAGAACTGGATCATCATATGAATGATTAAGCCATGTTTTTAAGATGACAAAAATAATAATTTTATGATCTTCAATAATGTCAATTATATCTTGAGTTTTATTACGGCACGATCTAACATTTAGTAATCCAATTTTTAAACTGGTTTGATCATTACTTGCATGTTGTTGCTGTTGTTCTTGCTCGAAACGGTGCTGTTGCTGCGAGTTGTCATGGTGATCGTTAATTTCAAACTGACTGTCACGGACAGTGTTGACATTTGACAAGGAACGGTGAGGAGTATTCATTGAAGTGATTAGATTGGATGGGGGACGAGTGTTGATAAATTGAAGCGGGGATCGAGGTCGTAGGGGGAGCGGGCGTGGGGTTGGCTGGTGACCAATGACGGTGGTAATAGGGCGTTGTTTTCGTCTACCCCATCTGAGTCTGTTCATAAAATAAGTATTATAAATAGATCTATGAACACTGTAGTTGTTAAAAGTTGTAAAATAAAGCACAGTGAATAAAGTTTCCTATATATGGCTGTAAACAAATTTTGAAAATCCATATTAAAATTTTAAAATTTCAGAAAAATCCTCTGTTAGAAATCGTTAAAATGTATATCAATTAAACCAGAAGACTATCACTATCACAAATTAGATGGTATTAAAATCCAGGCGAAGTGTCAGATAAAAGTCACTCAAATCACTTAAAATGTAAAAGCAAAACAATAACAAGACTCACCGGTCAGGCATGTTACAGATAATAAGAGCTTCATTTGCAATGCCTTTGTGACACAACTTGGAAGTTCAGAATCCTCAAAGATCTGCACAATCTTGGTATACGAGGAAACCTTCCAAGAGCGCATTCTTAAGCAACAGATCCTTTCAGTTCAAAGTGGGATCCACCTTTTCTGATCCGTTTGACCAGGAGTTCCACAGGATAGCATTCTGACTCCCATTCTGTTTGAGATAAAAATAAACTCAATAGTAAATGCAATGAGACAGAATGTTGATTGTTCCTTATATGTCGATGACTTTCTTGTATGCTATCGAAGTAAATTAAGTATGGACACCATTTAGAGACAGTTACGTCGGAGTGGGCAAATCTCAATATCTTCTCCTTCTCCCCATCAAAAACGGTAGAATTCCAGAATTGAGGTAAAGGACCAAGCCCTGGGTGTGATCTTTGATAGGTAACTAAATTTCCTTGCCCATATCAAAGATCTCAGACTGCGATTCATGAAAGCAATGAGATTAATGAGAGTTTTGTCAGGCATGGAATGAGGTTCGGACCCTAACACTTTCAAAGATATACCGAATCCTTATTTGATCAACATTGGACTATACATCTTTCGTATATGGCTCTGCAAAACCATCCTACGTAGGCAAGCTGGACCCAATTCATCACCAGGGGCTGCACTTGGCATTTGGGGCTTTCTGCACTTCTCCAGTGGCAAGCCTTTATGTTGAGGCAGATGAGCCACCTCTCCATCTTAGGAGGAAAAAACTGGCTCTCCAGTATGTAACTAAGGTCCACTGCACGGATAGAACACTCAAAGATTTCGTAAGCACCCAAAAATGACACCACCATTAGGTTATAGAATAGAACAGGACATCACAGACATGAAGATCAGTCTAGATAGGATACATCCATACGTCCAAGCAAAGACACCACCATGGTCAATACATAGACCAAACATAAACTTGGATCTAACAAAACTTGAAAAATCACAAACAGACCCACATATTTACAAACAGACACTATAAAAGCAATATTACAAACATACACAAACTATACTCACATTCACATGTTCACGGATGGTTCAAAGAGCGCAGATGCAGTAGGTTGTGCCTTGCACTCATCGGAAGGCACCAGATCACTTCACCTGGTCTAAAATGTTTTGATCTTTACAACGGAATCGAGAGCAATCCAAAATGCTCTCCGTTTGGCTGAGAGATCGAATAAAAACAAATTCTTAATCTTGTCTAATCATTATCCATACTCAAGAGGCTTTCAAATTTTTATTGCACCAATCCAAGAATCACAGGTATCTATTTATTAAAAAGAAGAAAGTTTGTTTTCTCCTGGGTACCTAGTCATGTGGGTATCCAAGGAAATGAAGAAGCGGATCGACTGGCAAAGGAGGTGGTGAGCCATGAATTGCCAGATAGCAGTAAAATCCCACACACAGATTTAAAACTTAAAATAAAAAAGTATGTCCGAAAGGAATGGGAACAATCATGGAGTTGAGATGTTTAAAACAAATCAAAACTGACCTCGGCCCCAGACCCAATTCGTGGCTAAATCAACTCCGGATCAGACATACTGCCCTCACTCACCGTTTCCTACTTCTAGAGAGGTATGAAAAGCCCCTCTGCAGAATCTGTAACTGTGGCCTCACAATTTGACAGACATGTATTTTGATAGAATGTACACAGTTAGAACAGATAAGGTCTTAACATTATGAAACCAGGGACTTGAAGTCTCTGTTCCAGTCAGTGAATGTGAACTCCTGCAGAAATTGTAAATAAACATTTTTAAATAAGAAACATGTAACTATTATGGTTTTATAAAATTTTATTACACTAGTATTAACATATGTATTAACAGGATTGGGCAGCTATGGCCTCTCAAGGCCGATACAAAAATTGATAAAAGCTAGAAATGGGCACTTAAATACACAGTGTTAAAAGCGCCGTTAAACACCTAGGAACAAACAAAAACAAAACATACACACACACACCACCACCACGTCATCATCACAAACAATACTATATTACAACTGCCACCTCACATCATCTTCACTAACACTTTTACTACAACCATCACCACCGACCTCCACATCATCATCACTACCGCTACAGCTGCAACCACCACATCATCATCATTACCACTACTACAAACACCATATCCACATCATTATCACTACGGCTCCCACTGCTCCTACCACAACCATCACATGATCATCACTCCCAATATTGCTACAGTCACCACCATCTCATCATCATCACTACAAATGCTCCTGCACCCACTACCGCCGCCGCCGCCGCCACCTCCACAACCACTCTCTTTTGTTGTTGTTGTTTTCTAACGTTAATGATGATACATTTTAACTCTATTCCACTCCCAATTTTCATAGTCCTATTCATATCCCATGGGGTGGATTTACACCCCTATTCCAATGATAAGAAAAAATGTGAGTTACCCTATTCTTTTCCATTGGGGTGGTTTTACACCCCTAGTCAAATGGTAGGAAAAAAGCTTTTTACCCTATTCTTATCCAATGGGGTGGTTTTGCACCCCTAAGTTAATAGAGGAAAATATGAAAAGAACTATTATTATTATTGCTTTTATTATTATATTATTATTATTATTATTATTATTATTATTATTATTATTATTATTATTATTATTATATTATTATTATTATTATTATTATTATTATTATTATTATTATTCATGCCGCCAGTTTTTACCATAATTAGGGCAAAGAATAGAGATAATGAAATAGAGTTTTGTTTCACAGCTTGTTCTATTTTTATTTTTTACATTTTCCACACCATGACTCTGACCCAACTTTTTCATTTCTTCCCCTTCCTGTTTGTCACATGTTCCTGTTACAATAATTACAACACAGAGCAGATGCTCCTATCTCCCTGTTCCTAAGGTTGTTCATTTTGTTTTGAGTATTAATTTGATTCATTCATTACAATAAAATCAAAACGAAGTGAAAATGGCGGCGGATGCAAATAGGAATATTTTTCGAGCATTTCAAGTGCCCTCAACAACTGATGAAAACAGTTCAGACTTTATTGATCTCCAGCCAGTTCATCTTTCAGATCCATCACTCTTAGAATGAAGTTCCAACCCTACATCAGGTAAGTCCCTTATTCTGAATCTATTCTTGCTTGTTTTGTTTTGTTAGGGTTAACCTCTCTTTCAACTACTATAGGTCACATAAAGATACTGCACTACTTTGACAATTATCTGTGCGAATCAGACTCAGACATGCAGTGTAGCACAAATCTTAGCCAGTAAGTGTTGACAGACACCAGGCCAGCCAGCCGTATCACTTTTCCTAGAATATGCCACGTCTGGCAGGAGCTGATAAAATAACTGTGTGTTTGTCTTTCGTTTGAGGAGCTTATCTACTGTACAATTTTTAGCTGGACTCCAAAAGCATTTTTTATGTTTAATATCATATGAGATCTTTCTTCAGAAAAGAGAGAAGCTGCTCAATTTTATTGCAAGAGTATAATAGTCTTATATGTTGTACCTACTCAATAACTTGAAAGGAAAAAAATGTTTTTTTTTTTTTTTTTTTTTTCACCTATTTGATATCTCATGTTTCAGATGTCATTGTACAAACCCTGAATGATCTAGAAGAGGATGGTGATGAGGATGATGGGGACGTTTTAGATTATGCCAGCAGCCAAGGTGATGAAGTTGCATCCATTCTAGACGATTCAGATCCCGAAATGCTAGTTGATGAAGTTGAGGACAGAGATGAGGATATTCAAGAAGATGCAACTTTGACAACGTTACCAACTGGAGTAGCTCAAACTTTAACTTCAAACAAACTTTAACTTCAAATGATGGAACAGTATGGTCTGAAGAGCCTGTTGTCCAAAACTTTAGGCAAAGGCAATGTAATGTTTTTAGACAGGTCAAATCTCATAATGTAAGGAATGTTAACATCAAATGTGTTGTTGACCCGCTATCAGTTTTTACTCTTTTTTACGCCACTTGTCATTTCTAGCATTGTTAGATTTACAAATTTGGAGGGGATGAGATGCCAGGGTGACATGTGGGTGAAGACAGACGGTATAGAAATCATGGCTTTGCTTGGATTATATTACCATTTGGGAGCAAGAAATTTGAACCTGGTCAATGTGGCAAGAATATGGAGCGGCATTGCAGCAGACCCTGTGGCCAGAGCAACAATGACAATGAAGCGTTTTCTGAACCTAACAAATGCTCTAAGTCTAAGGTTTGACGACAGGACTACTCGAACAGTCAGAAGAGAATGTTTTTGCGCCAATCAGGGACCTTTTTGATACCATCTAAGATATATACTACAGACATGAACCTTACAGTGGATGAGCAATTAATCCCATGGAGGGGAGAGTCAAGTTTCTTCAATATTTACCCAGCAAACCGGATAATTATGGATTGAAAATATTCTGGATATGTGATTCTAAGACTGCTTATCCACTGAGAGCAATTTCCTATATTGGAAAATATGGAGAAAGGAGGACAAATTTAGGAAGAGAAACTGTCAAGGAATTAGCTATGCCATATTGCAAAAGTGGTAGAAATATTACTTTTGATAATTTTATCACGGACAAAGAGCTTTTGTTATGGCTCAGAAAGCAAGGATTGACAGGAGTTGGGACAGTTCGTAGAGTCAAACGTTTTCTTCCTGAGAAATTCAAACATGGCAAGGATTTGAAAAAAATCAGAATCAAGCTTTGCTTTCACCTCTGAATTGTCTTTAGTCAGACATAAATCAAACCACAAGAAATATTTTTGTTGTTACCCTATTAAATTTTGATTTTGAAACTCATTTCTTCCAGTTGGTTACGAGAAGAAATAAATCTAATTCATGTTTCGTGTTTTAAAAAAAATTAACTGATATGCGTGTAGTATATCATACATATCAAAAATTAAAATAAAATAAAAGTTGTCACAGTGTTATATTTGACTTGTTCCAAAGATAAAATTTAATTTCAATAAAATTCACTTGGTTTTTAAAAATAAAACTCATTATGGCCTCAGTTTTTACTTATTGTGTTATTGTTTTTCTATTTCATGTGTGTTTTGTATACACATGTATATAATACTATCAAAATAGGTTAATGAAATCCTTGTCTGTTTATTGCTTGTTTATATAGGTATTTGATTTAGTTGCTCATGTTTTCTCTATACATAGGATGGGGTGTAAAACCACCCCCTTGGATTAGAATAGGTGTAGTCTTATATTTTTTATTAGACAGGATGGGGTGTAAAACCACCCCATAGGATTGAAATAGGAATGTTCCATTTTTTTCTCTTTTTTGTCATGGGGTGGTTTTACACCCCATCGGATATGAATAGGGTATCTGACATTTTATACCTATATAACTCAAAATATATTATACTGATATAAATGATACTTTGTGGTCACAATTATCATATAACAATTAGCGATTACATAAAATTTCAACTTTCTAGCTCAAAAAATACAAAAGTTATTGGTGAAAAACATAGGGCTGGGGTGTAAAACCACCCCATGGAGTGGAATAGGGTTAAAAAGATTTAAATGAATTCATCCTATTATCTGTTTCTCTCTTTTTAATATTTTTATCTTGAGGACTATGCAATGTGTAAAGTCCCAATATATTGTTACTTATGTTTAAAAGACATTTAAATTTAAGGAACACATGGTCCATTTTAAAGCCCAATCACTGATATGATATTCATCTCAGTTTTTGTTCAGCACTTTGCATATATTTAATTAAGGAGCAGTTTGGGTGTTTTCTAAAAAAATAATTATTTACCTATATTAGTCGGTTTTAATCATTCCGTATCGTCATTGCTGAAAAGCAACATTTTTGGTGAAAAATATAAATTATCTGTGTTGATACCCATTTTGCGACCTAATTTGGGGTTCTTGCATAAAAAAATATAACAATCTTGTGGCAAGCGTTCTATAAAGACTAATGAAGGAATGACTTCCATATTCTTCCCCCTTATCAACATTGTAGCGTAGTGTGCCACCATCGAGAAATTTTACAGCCTTAGCTATGGAATTTTTATTAGAACATTACAAAGTTGAGAATCAAAATGTTATGACAAAATAGATGTTAAAAATTTATAATTATGATTATAATTCAAAATACATATTATATAGCTTATCAAATACATTTCTCTATGGTGACATGATACATTATCTCTGTGATAACTGTTGAAATTTTCAGACAATTTCATGGAATAGATTCTGAGAAACGTTTGACCATTGACATAGTATTCCATACCCTTAGAAAAATGTCGTATTGAGAAAATTTTCAAGTGACAACTTTTTTTTGTTGTTTTTTTGTTTTCAGTTCATTTTATGATTTATATTTTAAATTGCATTTTACTTACTTAAAATTTTTCTTTGTCATTGTCAGTTCAATAATACATATGCAATAATAATAATATTAATAATAGAACTACTACTACTACTACTACTACTACTACTACTACTACTACTACTACTACTACTACTACTACTACTACTACTACTACTACTACTACTACTACTATACTACTAACTACATACTTACTATCTACTTACTACCAATACTACTACTACTCATCTACTACACTCACTATACTACTACTACTACTACTACTACTACTACTACTACTACTACTAACATAATACCTACTACTACTACTATACTACTACTATATACTACTACTACTACTACTACTACTATAACTACTACTACTACTACTACTACACTTACTACTACACTACTACTAACTACTACTACTACTACTCACTTACTACTACTACTACTACTACTACTACTACTACTACTACTACTACTACTACTACTACTACTAATACTACTACTACTACTACTACTACTACTACTACTACTAACTACTACTACTATAACTATACTACTAACTACTACAACTACTACTACTAAACTACACTACTACTACTAACTACTACTAACTACTACTACTACTACTACTACTACTAACTACTACTACTACTACTACTACTACTACTACTACTACTACTACTACTACTACTACTACTACTACTACTACTACTACTACTACTACTACTACTACTACTACTACTACTACTACTACTACTACTACTACTACTACTACTACTACTACTACTACTACTACTACTACTACTACTACTACTACTACTACTACTACTACTACTAATTCATTTTTACTTTCTTATTTATTTCCAGATTATTCACATCAGTTCATTTCATCAACTACAATCTGCCGTTTATTAATATCATCTCTACAAGAATAACTTTGTTAAAAAATTAAAATCCACGCTTAAATAATGGGAGACAAAGAAATGAGAGAATTCTTTTTATGCTATGTATGTAATCAAATATTAGGCACAGAAAGTGATTTTGTGAAACACTTACAAACTCATAATATAATTAATTCTGATGGGTCTTCTGGCATTTCAGAGACTTTTGAACATATTGAAGTCATTGTAGATCCACTACCGATGGATGAGAATCGTGAGGCAGGCTCAGAAAATGTTCTCACCGAAGTGAAAGAGGAGATAAGAGATGAAATAAAGCAAGAAGATATCCGTATTGTGAAGGGCATTAGCAAATCGGAAGAAGACACCACCGACAGGGAATTGAATATAGAACATGTAAGAAAATTCATATGTTGTATTTGCAGCAAAAGATGTATGACAAAATATGAACTCATGAGACATGAAAAAACTCATACTGATGAAAGGCCTTTTCAATGCACTTTGTGTAACAAAACGTATCGTGCCCAGTCTAGTCTTTACAAACATACCAGGAATAAACATCCTCATTTCATAAAACAAAAAAATGACCATTCAGCTAGACTAAGAAATACTGAGAATGGATTATACAAATTTCAGTGCTCTTTCTGTGGTAAGGGATGGAAAACCACAGGATCTCTTAGGACTCATGAAAGAATTCATACGGGAGAGAAACCTTTTCAATGCTCAGATTGCATGAAGATTTTTCGCACAAGAGGTGCTGTTTTCATGCATATGAGAAGAATTCACAAGAAACAGCCTGAATTGAGGAAAACTTCCCTTTTATTAAATTTCAACAATTCAAAAGAAAACCCAATTGATATAGAGATGGATAATCCTTCTATTACGGTGGTGGGGAATAATAAGGAAAGAAATGTATCAGATGATGCGGAAGGGGAGAAAAGCTCTACACATGAAGGAGAAAGTGCTGAAGATGTTTCTTCAACAGAGAATAAGCACAAGGTTCACAAATGTCCATACTGTCCCAAAACCTGGAAAAAACGGTGTGAGCTTGTTGACCACGTGAGATATCATACAGGGGAAAGGCCATATTTATGTTCAATGTGTCCAAAATCATTTTTTAAGGCAGGTGAAATGAATAAACATATGAAAGAATACCATAATTGGGCACCTGAGATTTTGCCAAAAACGCCCCACCAGTGCCCTTATTGCCCCAAAACATGGAAAAGAAAGGCTGACCTTGTTAAGCATGTAAGATATCATACAGGAGAACGGCCATATTGTTGTCCAGAGTGTCCAAGGACATTTATTACTTCACGTCATCGTAATCTTCATATAAAGACAAGCCATGACTGGGAGTTACACAAAGACAAAATTAAAGAGATGTCTGAGCAAGCCAAAACTGATCCAATCCAAAGTGACAGTGGGAACAAAGAAAAAATGCATGATAAAAGCATCCAAAGGGTGAAAAGAAAAAAGAGAGAAAACATGAATTTGACGCTATACACACATAAATGTTCTTTCTGTGGTAAAGGATGGAGTAAAATATGTGATCTTAAGCAGCATGAGAGAATTCATACAGGAGAAAGACCTTTTGAGTGCTCTGAATGTAAAAAGACATTCATTACCAGAGGTGCTGTTTATTACCACATGAGGAGGCATCATAAAAAGGAACCTTCATTGAAGAAAACTCCATTGCTTAGGATATGCAATATGGTTGTTACCGAGAATGATAATGGTATTGATGGGAATAAGGGACAATATGAAGGAGAAAAGAATGAGAGAAAATATGAGGAAAGGGATGAGAATGAGAGAGTAAAGGAAAAGGAATTGGTTTCAAAACCAAAAGATGAATGTGAGGAGTTTGGTGATAAAATTATTCACAAATATAAATGCTTCTTTTGTGATGTAGAACCTTTTACATCCCAGAATGCTAGAGATGACCATGAGAAATCTCACACAGATGACAGTGGTGACTTTATTAGAAGGGAGAAATTAAAATTCACATGTTCTTTCTGTGAAAAGAGTTGGAAATCAAGGTCAAACCGAAATCAGCATGAGAGAGTTCATACTAGAGATAGGCCAATTATGTGTTCTGAGTGTAATATGTCCTTTCGTACCAGAGGCTCTGCTTTCAATCATATGAGAAGGATTCATAAAAAAGAACCCCTTTTGAGGAAATCTGCATCAAAAGGAAATACCGATGTAGAAGGCCCTGAAAACATTGAGAGTGTACCAAGTACACTTACAGACAAATCAGATATTACAGGGATGAAGAAAAAGTCTCTACTAAGAAATGAGAAGCATTCTAAAGAATTATTGTCCGATATGTCTAAATCTAAGACTATTGTTAATCCTCAGAAAAATCAAATAGCTGTCCTTGTAATTAGATCCCCCCCTGCAAAAAATATGAATGTCACTGTGTCTAAACCTGATAAAGTACAGGTTATTGTCAATGATTTTGATAAAGTTTTAATAAAAGAAAAGAACAAAAGTAATTCTGAAAAAGAAAAACCATGTAACACCAAAGCCAAGCATAGAGTTAAGATTCAAAAGAATAAAGACCACGCCGATGTCGTAAACAATCAAATAGTACAGAGTCAGAAAATTGAAGGATCTCATAGTGATGAAGAATCTGGTGACTTGTGTGATGATTTTGATGATGTTTTAGAGAAAAATAACAAAAAAAGCACTGACATTGAAAAATCTTATGATAAATCCAAGTTTATGGTACTAAAACTTCACAAAATTCAAACAGATGCCGCCAGTATAAAAACTCTGACAGCAAAAAATCTGAATGTTGCAAGGTGCCAAACTAAAGACGTATCAGGTCATAAAACCAAAGGTGATTTTAACAACGCTTTGGTGGAAGATATCAATAACAGTAAAAATGAAAGTGGAATGATCAATCCAGAATGTTACGACAAGAAATCTCTCCAAGTAGATTATACACCACTGAAGGAGCCCAGTATTTCTGTTATCAGTTGTGAGCATATCTGTTATAATGAGTCAGTGCATCCAAGTACCAGTGGAAAACATTCACAATCTGAGTCTATGCATTCAAGTGCCAGTGGAAAAAATTTACAATCGGGCATATTGAAGACTCAAAAAGTTATCAAGATTGTCTCCAATGGACAAGTTAGATTATTTACTTTACAGCCTTTTGATTGTTCTGATTGTACAGGAAGGTCTGATAATCGCTGCTTTGGGAGTCAAATTGATCATTATGAATTATTTGAGTCATTTGGAACAAGGAATAATGAACTCAGTAAAACATCTGGTGAAACTGTTCACAATTATTCTAATATTTTGCCGTCCTCACACTTACAAGGTGGCAATGCAAATTCCAATTCAGATGATAATCATGGTGATTATAAAATGGATTTAAATGATGCTACAGATATTATTGCTCAATCTCGAGAGTGTCAAATGGAAATCCTCGAAATGATGGCGGATTCTTCAACTACACAAGCTATTGGATTTAATAAAGACGACAGTAAAAGTGAACCAAAAGATAAAGCAGTAGAGGTTGTATATTCTACAAATGTCTCAACCTCGCGTTATGCTCGAATAGGTGAACCAAAACATATGGTTAAGAATAAGGACATAAGTATAACTGACATTATTTATGCTAAAGAATAATCTTTTCAAGATGCTTTGAAGGCTACCAAAACTGCTGGGATTCTTTTACATTTCATTCCCGCTGCAGATAAGTTACTTCACTGATACCATTGTAATAAATTTCATATTTACATCTCTTTATCGCTTTCTCCAAGATACTGGGGATGATATTACTATTATTATTATTATTATTATTATTATTATTATTATTATTATTATTATTATTATTATTATTATTATTATTATTATTATTATTATTATTATTATTGTTATTTGATTTGTTTTGTTTCTAAAAAATATTTCATGCAAAGAATTTGATTATTTTTCCTTATGTGATTTTGATGTGACTAAGTCCACAATGCAATGCATACAATATGTATGACATGTATGTATGTATGTATGTATGTATGTATGTATGTATGTATGTATGTATGTATGTATGTATGTATGTATGTATGTATGTATGTATATATATAAAATGGGAGTCACTCACATTTTTATATATAGCCGAAACACGTGTTTCTGCGGTCTTTATCCACTTCTTCAGTCGGCGGCATACTTTTCCGTAGAATTATTTTATTCATTTGGGGTTCAATGATGATGTTTGTGCGTCCTTACTTCCGTTTTGTTGATGATTTAGCGGTGATTAGTGTTGATGTGTGCATTCATTGCGTGTATGTGTATGATAATGATAATCATAATAATAACAGTAAGATTGATCTTCTTCTTCAAGTACCAAGTCTGTGCCAGACATAGGTGATCATGGTACGCCATTCATCTCTCTGATCAGATAACCTCGGAAAACTAATAGTGTATTACTCTTCTCTTTCTTTGTCACCCAGCCCTTCAAACTATTCAAATATGTTTTTCTTGATCTACCTTTACTCTTTTTACCTTCTATCTTTCCTGTGAGAGCAAGATGTTCAATAGATTTAAGTCGATTTAGGTGCCCTAAAAATTGCATTTTTGTCTTTTTCTTATTGTACGAATTAATAACCTTTTAGTTTCTGCTTGCTCTAATACTTCTTCATTAGTTTTCTTCTCTGTCCATGAGATTCTTAACATCCTTCTAAGAAACCACATTTCTGCTGCCTCCAGTTTCTTTCTAATGTCTTCTGTAATCGTCCAGCTTTCGCAGCCATATAATAATACTGACCATGCATAGGTCTTCAAAACCCTATGTTTTGTTGTCATTGAGATATTGTGGTTTTAAAGAATTAGATTCATTTTAGTGATAATAATAATAATAATAATAATAATAATAATAATAATAATGATAATGGTAATAATAATAATAATAATAATGAATAATGGTAATAATAATAATAATAATAATAATAATAATAATAATAATAATAATAATAATAATAATAATAATAATAATAATGGTAGTAATAATTAATAATAGAAATAATAATAATCAATAATAATAATAATAATAATAATAATAATAATAATAATAATGGCAAGAATAATGATTATAATAGGGCCGGGGGGGGGGGGGGGGGGGGGGGGAATTTAACCTTTTGGGTTTTGAGCTTGAATTTATTAGTAGAGTCTCTGCACATTGTCATTGTCATTAGTTCTGATTTTTTGTTTAAGGTGTTGTTGTTTCTGTGGTTGTGTAATAGTATTTCCAGTTTCTCTGTAAGTGTCAGGCACAGGTTGCATTTTCTAGCACCGCATCTGTAGGAGCAGCTTTCCCTGACAATCTCCCAGGTTATTGTTGGTGTTTTATTAGTGTTTATCTGTTCCCAATAGTGCATTGCTAATTTGGTGCTTTTTGCTTTGTTTTCGTGTGTTATTGAGGCTTTGTGATTGCTATACAAAACGGAAGTAAGGGCGCAAGAACATCATCATTGAACCCCAAATGAATAAGATCATTCTACGGAAAAGTATGCCGCCGTCTGAAGAAGTGGAGAAAGACCACAGAAAAACACGTGTTTCGGCTATATATTAATGTGAGTGACTCCATTTTATTTTACATTAGTTCTGACTAACGTTATCGAGTACTCTCGTACCCACAAGTACCCACCAACACACACACACACACACACACACACACACACACACACACACAGGGCTGAGAATCTTCCGCCTAAAGGCGGATTTCCGCCTAAATGGTGGTTTATCTCCGCCCATC
>NC_088360.1:62253135-62273135 GCF_034508935.2 Berghia stephanieae | reverse complement strand
ACACACACACACTCTCTCTCTCTCTCTCTCTCTCTCTCTCTCTCTCTCTCTCTCTCTCTCTCTCTCTCTCTCTCTCTCTCTCTCTCTCTCTCTCTCTCTCTCTCTCTCTCTCTCTCTCTCTCTCTCTGTCTATATACTTTTATGTTCTGTATCATTCTATTTCACCCAGTTTCAACCCGTTGACATTTTAAATCCCAGCCCGTTGACATTCTAACTTCTCGTCAGGGCAAAAGTGGATACCAAATTAATAGTATTAGCTAACGAATGAAGTACTGAAAATATTGAGGACTTGGTATTAGTGTCCTTTATTAATCTAATATATTGACATCGTCTATGGAGATAAGTTTAAATGCAGAGGTTGTGCTTTCGGCTTTGGAATTAATTTGCGTGTTGTAAAGCCGCCAAATTCCATCCCGTCTATACAATTACCTCGTTTACTGCCAATTTGAAAACGCATTGAATTCGCCATGAATTAAATCTATCATTATGTCATACAGCTAGTCTACTCAAGACTGTACAACTTATAACAAAATTTTCTGAAGTTAAAGGACAGGTATCGACATCGTTCAAAAATTTTGGCTAAATTCAAGCTATTATTGATGGCACTCACTGAATTATCAAGATTATAACATTTTTTTATAAAACTGCTTCTTAACAGATACAGAAATTTGGTGTTGTTTTTTTTTTCTTGCGCTGCTTATACTATTATGACTAATATAATATTTTGACAAATTGAATACTAGTCATTTAAAACAAATAGTTACTGAGTGCTTACCCACTATTATAGATTGAAAAAAAAAATGTAAAAAAGGCAAAACACACGTAGACACACACACACACACACACACACACATACGTGTCTCGGACACATTAAGAGGACCCTCACCAAATCCTACATTGTATGGACGTATCATAGCTCAAAAACCAATAATACAAACAGGCTGATTTTTTTAATGTATCACCTAGACATGAAAAGATTGGTGTATGCCAAATTTCAGCCCTCTGCTTCAATTTTCATATCAACATTATTTTACTCATACATTATTGGGACGTATCACTAAGTGGACATCGCATGACCTTTGAACCTCAAGCATGTTACACAAAAACATGAAAAACAAACATTAAACAGACTTTGTAGAAATGTACTCCGGGCATCTAGATTCTTAATCTATGTGCATTGGAATATTGTATTTTTATGTTCTCATTGGTTCCATTCTGGAATCGAACCTAAACAATATGATTTGCCTATTAATGTCAGGACAAAATGATGGTACATCGTTATTTCGTGACTACGTCATTAAGTATGAGGTTTGTAGTATTGACAATAATACAAGTCTCATAGCCTTTGGACTGAAAAGATAGCTGTCTTTAAACTTCATTCTGAAATGAATTCACCATTATTTTCCTTATGGGTTGCATTATTTTACATACATTATCATAGTGGTACGTTTGAAGAATAAATGTTTCCGCTATATGACGCCATTTTTTTTTTTTTTTGATTGTTTGTTTGTTTGTTGTTGTTTGATTGTCTTTGTTTATTTTGTTTGTTGTTTTAAGATTAACATAGCAATAGCAGAGATTAGAAATAGCTTATGTTTCATAGCAATGATAATCATAAAGGAAATTAACATATAATTCAACATCTTATTCAACATTTTATTCAACCATGCTTTAACCTAGCACACTGCCAAATTCGGCATAAACTGCATTAAAACCAAAAGATAGAAAGTCACAATCATTCAACAATTATCTCGATCCGTGATAAGACTCTACACTACAAAGTTCTTTTTCAAAAGGGCTAAGCTCTTTAAGAACGTCCTCATTGTGCTTGTCGGTATTTATTCCCTGGGTGTAGTCAGACAATTTCATCTTTGAAGCCTCCCTTTGCCTTCTTCTGTAGAATAATAATAATATTCGTACTAGCGTAATCACACCGAGTCTTTCCCATTTTTCCTTGACAATGCCTTTTGGCGCCAACATTTCCATGGTCAACTTTTCAGTTTCACTAGTGAGGTACTTCGACAGCTTTGACACATCATCTGTGAGTGGAATAGTCTTTGTGGTATTTTTCTTTTTTTCGTGTAGGTTTCTTGCGGCATTGCAAGTTATTTCCTGATTCCACATACTTGTGTGAAGCTGATAATATGCACCTGTTCTCTCTTTCATAACTGTATCTCCAGTCTCAATAGCTTTATTTTTCAACAGAATACAGCAGTGCGCCAAACTATGTCCTAGTTTTAGAGCAAGGGATGGTATTCCATATTGATTTGTGTCTTGTGAGTAAGGCTGCCACCTCTCTTACAGCTGAGACAACATCTTTGAATCTTTCAGGTTGAAGGAAGTCTGACAGTCCCAACGATTCGCAGTTAGGTGCACTCCTGAGCTTAATCAAAAGGCGGGCCAATTCTCTTAATTTATTTCGAATATGCCCGTGCCTATATTTGTCATGTCCGTTCTTTGTCGTCTCTCTGAGGCCAAGAAGTTTTATAGTTTCATCGCTCTTGGCCACGATTGAAATAGGGTCATTCCGTAGAGACACCATTATTTCATTATACAGATCGTTGTCAGATGCCTGTGGTAAAAGCAACTTTCCTTGTTTAACCAATTGCTTCCGGGGTACACTTTCAGCTTTGTTTACACATTTATGCCTCCAAAGATCTTTCTTAGAGACCCAACCCATACATTTCAAACATGGCACAAAGTTGCTTACTTGAGTTTAATGTTTTTTTCCTTCTTTTGACCACCACCATGCCTGTTCCTTGCTTCAACGTATTGATATTGTGTGCATGGTCACCAGCATTGCGAAGTTTGGCAAGTTCATCTTTTTTTAGTTAGGGAAGTAGCATTAAGTAAAGGCACCATATCTTTTTCATTCTTGTGTTGTGATAAAAGATGACGTTTTAACTTTGCCTGCTGTTTACCACAAAAAACACAGAAATGCTTTTTAGAATCTCCTCTTGTGTTTGGCAGATAACATCCCTCAATTCTATTTTGGTTCACTGTTAATTGGTTGCCTACATTTTCTTGAGAGCCTGATAAATCTGTGTACTCCTGTGATCTTGAGTCCGTAACTGTTACAGTGGCAGGTTTTTCTAAAAGACCAACTGGTAAAAATGTCGGAAAAGAGTCAAAGTCTGAATCACTAGAATCATGGACATAATCACTGTCATTAGGATCGTCATCAATATCTGAAAACATAATCTGTAAGTCTTTTCGCATTTCTCCAAAGACTAGCTCTAGATCAGTTTGACAAGCAGTCAATGTCTGAAGATGAAGAGGGATGAAAAAAATGAATATGACGAAAAATCATGCGAGGAAAGAATAAATTACAACAGGTGGAGAAGAAGAAGAGAAATAAGAACAAGAAAAACTAGAAGAACAAGAACAAGAAAGAGTATTGAAATAAATGGATAAGGAAGCGAAGATTAAAAGAGTTACAAATCGGATTGTGAATCGGAGTGGATTATCTTATTGTAACTGAACAGACGACAGGAAGCATATCGGTGAACACCGTGTACATATAATTGAACTCCCATAATATACTATCTTATTGTAATGGAACTAAGACCCAAACACTATAGCTCTATATAGATTGAAAAACTGACTATCCAAGAACAGTCATATCTGGATTGTTGATTGGGAACGACGAAAGGCTGGGAGCAGTATCTAAATGATTAAAAAATAATGTTTGGTTTCTTCACAATTTGATTAGTTAAAAAGGAATTATTTGAAAAAATTCAGAGTCGCCATAAAAAACGACGACCTCCTCCACAAATAACTTCCAGTACCTGTTGTGTTTCCAATCTTTTATAAGAGCTATGAGACGAAATGAGATTTATCCAAGAAAACAAAATAGAGGGGTCAGAGTTCAAAGGATATACTCATTTCTTCTTCTTTTTTTTTCTGGTATATCTAGTTGTAAATAGGGTGAGTGTAACTGAAGTTGATTGATTAATCCTCGTATCACCCCTTTGTCCTCCCGATCGTCATTATAGTTTTGGTACTACTAATGTACGTTTTGATTTATATATTCATGTATTTATTTTATTTCAGGCAGATAGCTGTGATCTCAAATTTTCGAATTCCTAACCTACTTACAGTACAACAGACGTTCTCTCTCTCTCTCTCTCTCTCTCCTCTCTCTCTCTCTCTCTCTCTCTCTCTCTCTCTCTCTCTCTCTCTCTCTCTCTGTCTCTCTCTCTCAAAAGCCTTGGACCCTTCCCATCAATCAATCAATAAAGATATCTATCTATCTATCTATCTATCTATCTTACTGTCTGTCTATCTATCTATCTGTCTGTCCGTCCATCTGTCTTCCTGTAGGTCTGTCTATCTATCTCTATTTTTCTATGAATATATCTGTTTTTCTATCTGTTTATCTATCTATCTATCTATCTATCTATCTATCTATCTATCTATCTATCTGTCTGTCTGTCTGTCTGTCTGTCTGTCTGTCTGTCTGTCTGTCTGTATGTCTTTCTTTCTGTATGTATGTCTGTCTGTCTGTCTCTCTATCTATCTATCTACCCATGGCTGCTTATCCCTCCTCGTTTTCTTTCGTAGAACGGGAATACCTGCTAGTTAAAGTTATTTATTATTTCTATGTATAGAGATATGAAAGAACGACAAGTGAAAAAAAAATAATTAAGAAATGCAGTAAAACCACAGTAGAAATTGTAATGTAGGCCTCAAACATAAATATTAAAGCAAGATTGTTGATACCGCATAAACTGGACTACTGCTACGGTCCTCCATCTTTGAGTTTGAGTCTAAGAAACGAAAACAACGAGGTCCAATTTCATACACACAGCCTATACACACGTAATTAACTTTACTCTGCAGTTATCGGGACACCGCAATTTTCGGCATACACTCGCGGTGTGTATAGCGCTGTGTGTCTAAACGACAAAATCGCTCCGTTGCAAAGACCAACTCATTTCTTGGAAAAAATTTGTCAGGTGATCTAAAAACTGGCGGGAAGTCTGGTTTTGACATCAAAACATTATCAGGACGTCCACTTAACGGGGTGTGTCCACTTAACGTGAGTGTGCAAACATGAAATTGTCCCGTTAACGTAGCAAAAACACAAACACACACACACACACACACAAATCAAACAAAAGCAGGGAAAATACCAACAAGAGAAAACAAATAAAAAAGAACAATAACCCCCCCCCCCCCAAAAAAAAAAAAAAAAAAAACAACAGCAAACAAAACAACAACAACAACAACCCCCCCCCCCCCTCCAAAAAAAAAAAACAAAAAAAAAAAAAAAAAAGAAACCAAAACATAGAAAACCTGCCGAATCTTCCTCTGTGCCTAGCCAACCCAAACTCTCGTGCAGGTATTTGAATTGGATACTTACCAATAGGAGAACACGACAATTGTTCCTTATAAGAAATCAATCACCATTCTGGAATAAAAATCATATCCCAGAAGAAAAAAACAAACCAAAAAACCCCACGAAATTAACACACACACACACACACACACACACACACACACCTAAAAAAACACACATAACTGATTATTTGACTCACAAACAGAGGAGGTGGGGTTTGTGAAACATTTAAGACGATACGGATATATCATATAATTACGTTGATTCGAATCCAGCTCAGTAAAAGCAAAAACGGAATATTGCCCAGCTTTAGTGTGAAGGACGAATAGTGCAAGCAACACGATTTGTCCGTACGTACGGCAACCACGGTTGAAGCTATTCGACCTTAAGGACGAATAGGGCTACCCATTTGCGAATGCCCGGTCCAGACATAAGCGTTATGGTCTTATTTATAAAGTGCAGAAACTTTGCAAATAAACGGATAAGATAGAGATTCATTCGATTCGAAAAGTGGAATACAAAAGCAGAATTTGCGAATGCCCGGTCCAGACATAAGCGTTATGGTCTTATTCATAAAGTGCAGAAACTTTGCAAATAAACGGATAGACTAGATGTTATTTCGATTCGAAAAGTGGAACACAAAAGGAAAATTTGCGAATACACAGTCCAGACATAAGCGTCATAGTCCTATTTATAAAGTACAGAATCTTTGCAAATAGACGGATAAAATAGAGATTAATTCGATTCGAAAAGTGGAACACAAAAGCAGAATTTGCGAATGCCCGGTCCAGACATAAGCGTTATGGTCTTATTTATAAAGTGCAGAATCTTTGCAAATAGACGGATAAAATAGAGATTAATTCGATTCGAAAAGTGGAACACAAAAGCAGAATTTGCGAATGCCCGGTCCAGACATAAAGCGTTATGGTCTTATTTATAAAGTGCAGAAACTTTGCAAATAAACGGAAAAAATAGAGATTAATTCTAATCGAACAGTGGAACACAAAGGCAGAATTTGCGAACAACCAGTCCAGACATAAGCGTTATGGTCTTATTTATAAAATCTAGAAAATTTGCAAATAAACGGATAAGATAGAGATTAATTCGATTCGAAAAGTGGAACACAAAAGCAGAATTTGTGAATACCCGGTCCAGGCATAAGCGTCATGGTCTTGTTTAAATGAAACAATGCCATTTTAAAAAATATATGGTCAATGAGTAATTAAGCTAAATATGCCGAGTTCAAATAGATAACTTGATCTGTGAATTTTTTTTATAATTAGCTGTTTTTATTCTCCATCATTTAGGTTATGTGATTAAGTTTATAATTGAAATACAAACTTTATCTCACTTATCAATGTTTTGCAATAAAGGAGAGTGTGGAGTGAACCTGAGCAAAGGAAATTATTTGAGAGAGTGATATTTATCATGCTTTTCAGTTTGTAGTTGAATTCTAGAATGGATTCTTTATAGTTCTCATTGATTGTATGTCAGTATGTCAGTCTTTAGGACACCAATTACCCTAATGCGGCCACAATTTACAATGTGACGGCCACAAGCCCGTTAAACGCAGAGTGGGGTATTGTTGTTTGCAAGTAATGCTATGGTTTTAATAGGATATCTGTCTCCTATTAAAATACATTCCTGTGTTGGATTTTGGATTAAATTCATGTCTTCTTCGGATTTTGGGATATTTAATTTTCATGGATTGTGATTGTGATTTTCAAGACTATTAATGTAAGTAAATGCCCAAATAGATATTTTTATTCATTTATTCTTTATTTTTTTTAGTTTTGTTTTGTTTTGAAGCATTTATTATAAGAAATATTGTACATATGCACTTATACACCAAAGACTATATCCTTTCAACTGCTTATTATTATTATTATTATTATTATTATTATTATTATTATTATTATTATTATTATTATTATTATTATTATTATTATTATTATTGTTATTATTATTATTATTATTATTATTATTATTATTATTGTTATTATTATTATTATTATTATTATTATTATTATTATTATTATTAATAATAATAATAATAATAATAATAATAATAATAATAATAATATAATAATAATAATAATAATAATAATAATAATAATAATAATAATAATTAATAATAAGTGCATTGAGTGAAATCCCAATCATGGTTGCCCAAATAAAACTGGCGCTAGAATCTCGACTACCTGTCTAAACGAATGTTGTTTGTACGATACATACTAACTGCACGTTCAATATCGGGGGCAGAAAATATACGTTTGGTTTTATGAAATTAAAACAGTAGTCCCACATTGTTCTTTGATGTTATTTGTGGTTGCATTTGCTTTGAAACTTACACATTATATTGTGTTACATTGTTTACAAAATATTTCTGGTACTCGTATGCATGTGTAGTCAACGGACCACCGGTCAATCGTGTTCTTTATTATTTTATTATTAATTTTGGCTTGACATCTTACATATGTGAATTTGACAGGTTGTTATGGATGGTAATTATAACATTAAGTGATTTTTAAACATTTTTACGGCGTTTTAAATGTCTTTCTTGCATTCATTGCCGAGCACCTCCACTTTTCTGTTACTATTTTAACGATCAGCTGATTTTCTCTTGCCTCCCCTTTAATTTCGCGGACTTTTTTCAGAACGAGGCGTGGGAGTGGCTAATTGAAATACCACCTTGAGTGGCGATAAGCCAAATTACACATCTGGAATACAGCATTTGCATACAAAGCTGTTTGAGTACAGAATTATTGAGAAAAATCGTGGATTTATTTTTCTTATAACCATTGTTTTAAATATCAATCTTATTATGGCGGGTGGTTGGATGGGAGCATCACCCTTGAATCATATACCTATGATGTTCGCATGGGTGTACGATCCGATAGTGATGTCGTTTCTTCTTCTCTTTACTAACCTATCCTGCTTCTTTGGTTTGTGATTGTATTTTTGACAGGGGATATTTTTTTTTCTGTAAATCTCCTGCCTGTTTGTTCTTGGTTATTTATAATTTAGCTTATGATATCTTTAGGTTATGATTTTGATTTACATTTGTACTATTTTTGTTAGATTGCTTGTTTTTTTGTTTCAGCGGTCTCTCATATAACCTCAATTGTGTTGGAAGAGACCTAAAGCAACAAACAAAAAAAAAAAAAAAAAAAAAAAAAAAAAAAACTTATTATGTATATATTTCCGTCTTTCTATTTTTTAATTTTAAACTAAAGTTAGGAATTTGTTTTTGGCCAGTAATCGTAACTTTATCAGACCATACCCAGATCAAAACAACAACCCCAACCCCCTGACAACATTACCCCTTGTTCTGAGTTTAAGAACATAGGCCAGTTATTGTTCTTAGGCCGAACTGGGCTTTTATGTTCTGTATCATTCTATTTCACCCAGTTTCAACCCGTTGACATTTTAAATCCCAGCCCGTTGACATTCTAACTTCTCGTCAGGGCAAAAGTGGATACCAAATACTTAATAGTATTAGCTAACGAACGAAGTACTGAAAATATTGAGGACTTGGTATTAGTGTCCTTTATTAATCTTTAATATATTGACATCGTCTATGGAGATAAGTTTAAATGCAGAGGTTGTGCTTTCGGCTTTGGAATTAATTTGCGTGTTGTAAAGCCGCCAAATTCCATCCCGTCTATACAATTACCTCGTTTACTGCCAATTTGAAAACGCATTGAATTCGCCATGAATTAAATCTATCATTATGTCATACAGCTAGTCTACTCAAGACTGTACAACTTATAACAAAATTTTCTGAAGTTAAAGGACAGGTATCGACATCGTTCAAAAATTTTGGCTAAATTCAAGCTATTATTGATGGCACTCACTGAATTATCAAGATTATAACATTTTTTTATAAAACTGCTTCTTAACAGATACAGAAATTTGGTGTTGTTTTTTTTTTCTTGCGCTGCTTATACTATTATGACTAATATAATATTTTGACAAATTGAATACTAGTCATTTAAAACAAATAGTTACTGAGTGCTTACCCACTATTATAGATTGAAAAAAAATGTAAAAAAGGCAGAACACGTAGACACACAATAGACACACACACACACACACACACACACACACACAAATCAAACAAAAGCAGGGAAAATACCAACAAGAGAAAACAAATAAAAAAGAACAATACCCCCCCCCCCCCAAAAAAAAAAAAAAAAAAAAAAAAAAAACAGCAAACAAAACAAAACAACAACACCCCCCCCCCCCCTCCAAAAAAAAAAAGAAACCAAAACAAAGAAAACCTGCCGAATCTTCCTTTGTGCCTAGCCAACCCAAACTCTCGAGCAGGTATTTGAATTGGATACTTACCAATAGGAGAACACGACAATTGTTCCTTATAAGAAATCAATCACCATTCTGGAATAAAAATCATATCCCAGAAGAAAAAAACAAACAAAAAAACCCCACGAAATTAACACACACACACACACACACACACACACACACCTCAAAAAAAAAAAAACACACATAACTGATTATTTGACTCACAAACAGAGGAGGTGGGGTTTGTGAAACATTTAAGACGATACGGATATATCATGTAATTACGTGGATTCGAATCCAGCTCAGTAAAAGCAAAAACGGAATATTGCCCAGCTTTAGTGTGAAGGACGAATAGTGCAAGCAACACGATTTGTCCGTACGTACGGCAACCACGGTTGAAGCTATTCGACCTTAAGGACGAATAGGGCTACGCTTAAAATTATAAGTTTAAGAAATATTTAAAAATTCAAAATATCAAACCAACACTTTTTACCATCAAGTGTGAGGGATCAGAGAAAAGTAGATAAAATTATCTTTCATATGATATATACTTTATTATGTAGATTCAGGGATTTAAGAATAGAGGTTGTGGAAAGGAATCTCAATAATTATTTTTGTTACCAACAAAGAGGAGAATATTTCATTATATTTTAGAAACCCAATAATAAAACTAGATAGTGATGATAAGAGACATTTATTTAGTTTGATGTCATTGAATTTAAGCGGAAATTTTTAGATATTTCTTAAATTTACTTATTTAAGTTCTGTTCAGGTTATGGAGAGACACACTGAAGACGGTCATCACACCAGTACAAATGAAATATGTCGAATTTGTTGTGAAAGAGTACAGAGCCGTGCTGAGAGGATTAAAACACTCTAGACTTTATCTACAATTGACTATAAATATAAACGTGAAATTCTGATATATTTAAATATTTCAATTTGCGAGAAATGTATCTCACTGATACATAATTTAAAGAAATGCGATGCAGGTATTGATACATTTGGTTCTGTGAGAAAACTCTGAACAAGAAACAATACTTAATGAGGTGAATATGATCCTTATCTTTCACCAGTGATGTGCTATATGCAGTCTATATGGCACACAAATTAAAAGAGGTGCAAGTCAAGTACATAAAAAAAAGTAATGGGCATGGATATCTCAAAAATAAGGTTATGAAAATTATAAGAACTCTTTAAGATTTTCTTAGTGGTTTTGATGGTCTTTAAATGAATGTCCTTATATAACAATTTTTAATAGAATTCTTATAATTCGTTGATTCTGGGATAAATATAAGTGAATCACATTTGACTATGTTACTGGTTTATTAAAATATTTCTATTAATACAATGCTGTGATTGGATTTCAATTTGACCTTACTCAAAATCCTGACTTTTACGTACAGGTGACCTGATATCTCAAAAACGCCTTAATCTACTGGTATAAAATTTATATGTCTACATTCTACAGATATTCAACATCATTTCCATTACTTTTGTTTTAAAATCTTAAGTGTTGAACATGTTAAAATGTTCTCTTAAAAATTTTAATTCACTTAAATTTATGTATCAATTTCATGGGTTATCCATCTTGCTTTTTAACACCATCATAATTATGATTAAATAATCAATAAAAACTCTGTTAATAAACTGTTCGGTAGTATAAAAATATTTTTGCTACACTTAATAACGGCAATACTACATTAGTTTGAAATTCAGAAAAAAATCGATCAAAACGGCGAAAAAATTGTCTCCCTCTCTCAGTGTAAAGCTATGACTCATCATCACTAGACTGGCTAAATTTACCTGGCGAACCAAACTGAAAGCGATAAACGCCTGTGACTACAACCATCATCACATCATCCTTACCACAACTACTACAACCACCACCACATCATTATCCCTACCACTACCATTACTACAACCACCATGTTATGATTACACTTTCAGTTTTTGAAATTCCTCCGAGTGATGTCAGAAATTGCTGGGAGACACATTTTGGATTGCATCACAATAACTTTTAATGAAATTTAAATTTATAGGTTATTTTTGCATGGATGGTTCTTGATCTCAGCGCTGAAAAATTTCCTCCCTTTTAGTGACCAGTCATTCTCACCCCTGACACACACACACACACACACACACATATATATATATATATATATATATATATATATATATATATATATATATATATATATATATATATATATATATATATATATATATATATATATATATACTAGTAAAAAGCCCGCAATTTCGCGGGGAAAGAACTATTTTCATTCGATATTGCCAGAATCATTTTCTTGATTAGCTTGATTACGATTAGATGCACATTTTAATCGATATGCTTGTCGTCGCTGCCATGCTTTATTCGCCATGATTTTAGTTTATCAGTCAGTAAATATCAATATCAATAAGTCGCAAGTCTTTACCACGCTTTACTTGGGAGTGCTTTGCACTACCTTCAATACTTCACAAATTAAAATGGCGGCCGAGAATCAAAACAATGGTCAAATTAGGAAATTTTAAACTTTCACAAATCTATCAAGGTTTGTTCTAGAGTTTTTAAAACGCTTTTATATGATGACAAATTGAATAAATGAACCCCTGACAAAAGATCAACGGTGAAAATACAAATTGAATGAATACTGGGGATGTAGGAGCTTTCGGAATGTCTCCCCTTTACTTATCTGAGGTCAAATGAAAATCTGTAGCGGACGCGAAAAATATCAAGTCCCCGAATCTGTCTACATTTGGTTTGTTCGGGCTAGAAGCTAGACAGAACCAATTGACAGTTTGCCGAAACGTTTAAGTAAATATTTCCCAGGGCAATAATTATCACATCGATGGCTTAAAAACGACAGTAATATCAGCAGTAATATTAGTTGATGTTGTTAATCGGTGAAACTTGTTTAAAATTTCTGTAAATCCGAATACCGTCATGTGATCAAGTGAATTATATCACTATGAATGCCACGATTTGCTGAAAAATGCCAATCTGACAGTTCGTAGCAAACACCCCCCCCCCCCTTGCTCAGGAATTTCTCTACTTGATGGACACCCCCCCCCCCCTTTTTTTTTCTTCCACGCAACCACATTCCAAAACACACACACACACATGTATACACCACACACATACACGCATACACATAAACATACACGCATTGAGAACACACTACTACATAACAACACTGATCACCGCTAAATCAACACAACGGAAGTAAGGACTCTACTGGACAGATAGAGTGAGGTGTGGCCATGAGATGTTAGTGTCTTCGGTAAAATTTTATGATATCTGTTTGACTTAACGAACTTTCAAACTGACTTTAAATATAATAGAAATCAAGTTATCTGTTTATCTATCTGTAAAAAATACATGTCTAGTTCTATTTTTCAAATCTTTCTGTAGAGGTGTGCGCCGTATCAATTTTTTTATTGATTCAAATAAGCACAATGTTCTCCACAGGCTATATTTTTAAAATTTAGATAATTTATATATATTATATATATTATATATATATATATATATAAAAATATATATATATATATATAATATATATATATATATATATATATATATATATATATATTATATAATATATGGCTACGCTTATTTGTACTACCACTGCAAATAACGCCAGAGCTTATTTGTACTCTTACTAAAAATAGAATTTGCGTAATTACTAAAAATATAACATTTTATACGGATCATAGAATTAAACGAATGAGAATACGTACGAAGCCTAAAAAGTGTCCACCAATGAAAGCATTCAGCGCAATTTTGTTGTTGGCTGAGAATGTAGTAATTACCGTTCATTCGGTATCTATGTCAACATAACGACACAAGAAAAACAACAAACAATATCAAAATCCACAATAACATGTTTCAGAACTGTTGCGTATATTTATGGCACAACGAAGCTGTCAAAAAATGAAGTTAGAGAGTGTGTGTAATCATGTATTATAATAACCTGTAATGTGTTTTCCAACCACCACATCATCTACTACTACAACCACCACCACAATATCATCACTAACACTACTACTACAACCACCAGCCCCACATCATTATCACTACCACTACTACTACACCACCACCAGCACATCATCATCACTACCACTACTACAATCACCACAACCACATCGTCATCACTACCACTACTACTTAACCACCACCACCATATCATCATCATTACCACTACTACCACAACCACACCACACTCACTACACCACAACACTACCTCAAACCACCACACCACAATAGCATCACTACCACTACTACTACAACCACCACAACCACATCGTCATCACGACCACTACTACTACAACCACCACCATATCATTACCATTACCACTACTACTACTACAAAACCACCACAACCACATCGTCATCACTACCACTACTACTGCAACCACCACTACCACCATATCAACACCATTACAACTACTACTACAACCACCACAACCACATCATCATCACTACCACTACTACTACAACCACCACCACATCATCATCACTACTACTACAACTACAACCACCACCACATTATCATCACTACCACTACTACTACTGCAACCACCACCACCATATCATCATCATTGAATTTTTTTTTTTAATTGAGCTTTATATAGTGCAATATCTACTAAATGTGCTCAAAGCGCTTTACAAGGGGTCCCTGGTCAACATTTAACATGTAGGACGGGACATGACGCCTGTTAGGCGATATTACAATTTTTCGGACAAAGACAACTCTGTTAACGGCCAGGTACTCATTTTACACCTGAGTACGGTGAGAGAATGTGAGTAAAGAGCCTTTTCCAAGGACTCAACTATGCGCCGAGCGCGAGGCTCGAACCCAGGACCTTCCGATCCGGAAGCGAGTGTCATACTATTAGACCACATAGCCGCATCATTACCACTACTATTACAAACACCACCACCACATCATCATCACGACCACTACTATTACAACCACCACCACCACCATATCATTACCATTACCACTACTACTACAACCACCACCACATCATCATCACTACCACTACTACTACAACTACAATCATCACCACCACCACATCATCATCACTATTACTACTACAACTACAACCATCACCAACACCACATCACCTCACTAACACTCAGTACTACAATCACTCCCATTAAGTTTTGGAGCTTTACTTCATTTGAAATAAGGAAACTTCGGAATTGTATTTGGCATTGTGTTTATATATCATAATATAATTCTAACGAATTCTAATCAGTTATCTATTTGGAACTAGATACTATACAATATGTATGCCAAATACCACCCCAATTCCCCTTTCTTGTGTGCGGGAATTCCTCTTTCGGCATTGAAATTGAGTGTGAGAGAGTCGTCACTACACACATAAACAACAGAAACAATTTAAAAACAAGACTATGACACGCAACCACTCACACACGAGGCTATACTATTTATCCTTTTCTCTATATAGAATAGGACAAGACAAACAATAGCTTGACTCTCGCTACACTTCGCATTGATGTTTGTCGTCTCACGAGTTCAACTCTCGGTCGACCTGTCAATATTCCTTTTTGCCTCGGACGTAATCATTAATAGAATGTTGTGTGGTTTGGACCGTGAAGAAAACCTTAAGAAGTCACATTTATATCATTTTAGAGAGATTATTTTTTTGGAATAATTTTGAGTTAAACGAGCGAGCAGCAACTTGTTTTCATGAACGGCCGATCAGCGCTTGTAACGCGATTCCCAGCCAACATCAAAATGGCGGATATTTTTCTCATCGAGGCCGCTGGTTGGTTAGCCAATAAGAGCACCGTACGGTTCCCATTGGGTAAATTCCTTGATACGGATAGAACTGCAATATACAGAAAATAGTTTGGGGGGAAAAAAATGTATTACAGTTACCAGCTTGGCGTTTCTAATCCATTTTAAGTTCATTGGACCTAAAAATTGGATTTGACATTTTATTGAATATCACTCAATTTTTTTTTTTTTTTTTGTTTTGTTTGACCAATTATTATAGTAAACAAAAAAAACAAAAAACAAAAAAAAAAAAAAAAAAAAAATTAAGAGGGGGGGGGGGGGGTGATCTGTAGTCAATTTTAGTTATAAAAAATGGTTCGGTAAAAAAAATTGAGCTTTTATACAGCTTAATATCCACTATACGTGCTCAAAGCGCTTTACAACGGGTCCCTGTCCAACAGCAACATAATTTAGGACAAGACATGACGCCTGTAAGGCGGTATTATCTTTCTTTTTTTCTTTTTATTTTTTTTTTGGACACAGACAACGCTCATTTTACACCCGAGTACGATAAGAGAATGCGAGTAAAGAGCCTTTTCAAAGGACTCAACTATGCGCCGAGTGAGGCTCAAACCCAGGACCTTACGATTCGAAAGCGAGTGTCATACCACAAGACCACATAGTTTTTTTTTTTTTTTTTTAATGTTTCGGCCAAATTGGACTAGTCCACTTTTTAGGTTGTTTCATTATTCTAGAATCCAAAAATATGAATATTGCAAGTTTTCAATGAAAAACGTGTTTTTGATGCAGTTTTATAAGGGAAGTATCCACGTTTTATTTTCTAAAGGTCTATATTGTCAAATGTTTGGGTCTTGACAACAGCTATTCCTATCATGGCGAATATCGATGTAAAGCTTAGCTATTTCTCTTTTTCAATCTGGCAACATCGACATCCTAAATATGAATTATCTGGAAGTCAAAAAGTGAACACTTCATCTCATCACATTATTACTATTATTACAAGTTGATTTTGACGGACTTTGGTAATTCTTCACTCTATTCAAGTCACAGAATACTCAGTTTAGAAGGTAAGCATACGAAATGCACATTTTAATTCATTTCTTTTTTTTATAACTAAACTTGCTTTGGGGTTGTGTGTTTGTTGATTGTGCATCAGCTGACGACACATTTGTCGCTACCGCGAATTACTTAACCCTATTTCACTCACTGGGGTCGAAAATGACCCCAGCACACCATTTTTTACCTCTAAAACTAAAATAGTCAAATATTGACCGATTGACCTGAAATTTCGTGACTTTTCCTAACTTTTGGTCATCTATAAACTACCCAAATTTCACGTTTCTATGACGTATTGTTTTCCCGCCAAAAATGGGTACCGTTGGATTTTGAGATTGTATCCATTTGGGGTCAGATTTGACCCCCTAACCAACAAAGAGTAAAAGTGTGGAAACTTCCTAAATTGTGCTTTTGGGGTCAAAAAAGACCCCATACCAACAAATAGAAATAATGTAGAAAATGTTAATGTTGCACCTTGAAGCTGTTCAACTGTAATCCCATGCCTATTTTCAAGGTCATATATCACTTATCATTTTTATATGACTTTGAATCATTCTAAACATAATAGAGAGGGTTATAACACCATTGTCAATTACCCTCATGGTATAAGATTGACTTTGAACTACACCCTTTTTATGCCATTTAGTTGTTCAATATCATGTATGGATATGTGGTCTAATGGTAGATATTTGGACTGTCATCCAACAGGTGCAAGTTCGAATCTGGCTTAGAAACATTTCTTTACTCACATTTTCTCACCGAACTCAGGTGTAGAATGAGTACATGGTGCCGACTGCTTCGTCTCTACCCCCAAACAAATTGTATGAGCACCCAACAGGTCCTATATGTTAATGTTAAGCTTTTGATGAGGGTCCCAGTGTAAAGCGCTTTGAGCACTTATGTATATTGCGCTGTGTAAAAGCTCTAGTTTTTTCTATGATTTCAGTTTTATGAATTAAAGGCACACAACTATTTTATTTCATATATCAAAGAACCATTTAATTCGATAACTAAAAACTGGTTTCAATACAATAAAGAAACGTTTAAAATAGAAAATAGAAATATGATTGCCAGGGATTGAAACAACCACAAGTTTGCAATTTGCAGCCTTTCTTTTTCCTAGCCACAAATAGTACAGACAGTTTGAGTTGTCATATGTTCCTGACAGACAAAATTGTCACATTTGCCACAGATCCTGCTGACTTTATTGTCTTTTTTTCGTGGACACCTGACGCATCTTCCTCGGCCACCGTTCTTCCTCTTACTGGCGCCATTCGCAGTTGCATTTATATCATGCAGGTTCCACTCCTTTTTCAGAATCTTATACGACAGCCTCGTTCTTGTTGTTGTCTTTGTGGCAGAATCATTCATTCTTCTCTGAAGGTGCTCCAGCACAAGCTCTTTTGCCAGTACCTCATTGAACTTGCCTCTGTCCCCGTGCACACTTTTGTCCCCTGGAAAGACCTCCTTGTAGAGAACATGTGCAGCAATTGCTGAAGTGTCCAACAAATTATAAAATAGCACCATTGGCCATCTCCTTGTTTTTCTTTTTGTTGTGTAGCTGTGGCACATATAATCAAATATATATACACCTCCCTTGGTCTTGTTGTAATAATTTATCGTCTCAGGTTTTTGTTTCCTGCCTGAGTCAATGGTCGTGGATGAATGATGCATGGTGCTCAAAACAACAACATGCTTCTTGTCATTTTGACTTGTATGCCACCATTCCCATACCTTCTCTGAAGAGGAAACTGCTGTCAAACTTGCCTATTCCGGTACCCTTTTGAAACACAATTGGAAGGAAAGCCTTGTTCTTACGAACAGTGCCTACTAGGGATAAGCCATTCTTCGACAACCACTCTGCAAGTTCAAGTCTGTGAAAAAATTGTCGCAGGTTACATTTCTGCCAGTTTTAGCGTAAGGGGCTGCGAGCTCCATAACTGCTCCTCCAGTTCCTTTTTCTTCACCATGTTACCGAGGTATGGAATGGCCTGTAGAGGGTATGCTGTCTCGCTGTCACAAATTAGAAATAACTTAAGACCATATTTGTCTGGTTTGCTTGGCAAGTACTGCAGGAACTTTGCTCTTCCCCTCCATGGAACAAGCTGTTCATCAACTGTGAGTGAGTTTGATGGTAAGTACACTCTTTGCAAATTCCTGTTGATGTCATCAAAAACTTTTCGAAGTGGAGCAAAGATATCCCTGGCTCTTCTGGCGGACCGTGTAGCCTTGTCATCAAACCTTATGATTGAAGTAAGCTCTGCAAAACGACGAATACTCATTGTACATATTCCAACGTTGTCAGCTGAGGCTCCATACCAAATGTTCTTTATTTTAACTAAGTTCAGCTTTCGGGCTCCGAAATGTATGAACAAACCGATCAAGGCTTTCATTTCAATGAGATCTGTCTGTTTCCAAAAACGACCTTTCACCCTTACATCTTCAAGTTTAGTCATTGTAACAATGAAGTTCAAAATTTGCTCTGTGAAGATCAAAAAGAACGCCGAACAAACTGAGAAAATGCTCTTTGGACTTCTCACTCTCGACTTGGGTGGTCTAAAGACATTTCTCGTTGGGGTTCTTCCAATTTGGGGCATTGGTTCTTTGCTCCAAACCATTCCATTTTTCCCCATCACAACATTACTTAAGGAAGGAAGTCGAATGGAGCTTTCTGAACTATCATCAACCTCATCTTCAGATTCACGTTCTTGTTCTGGATCAGAATCTGCCAATAACTCAGGAAATTCCTCCCCATCGCTGCTTTCATCTGATGATTGCACTCCCCTTTCATCATCATCAGGTCCATAATCTTCATCTGTAACCCCATAAGGCTGTTGCACAGAGTTTTCTGAATAAAATTGAAGGAAGAAAGAAAATGGAGAAAGCATTACTATTGTACAAAATAAATAACTGATGGATATTATGTGTTAGAAAAAATGTTTGTTAGGGGTTTTGGGGATTTTTGGCTCTATAAGGTCATATCAGTACCTGTAGAAGAAGTAAGACGGCAGACGATAGGAAAGAAACCTGAGAGAAACCTGTAGAAATGAGGAGATACAAAAGCCTGTTAACAATTTCTAATTAAAACTGCCTGGCGACTACCCCATTGTAGTAGGTTGTTAAAAAATTATCAATAAGCACAACATAACCCCTTTCCTATTGTGCTACAATGCATGGGCCTCTCAAGACTGTTTAACTTCTTGTTACCCATTGTTAGGCAATATGCTGTAAGCCTACTTAGTGACAAGGTTCCTATGAGATAGCAATTGAAAAAGAAGACAAATACATAATGCCAAACACTATAAACCAAGGTAACAACATACCATGATTAGATTCACTGTAAGAAGTAGATTCTACAGGAAAGTCATCACCACGGTTCAAGTCATCTGCAGTTGGTCGTTGAGGTTCGGATGTCAATGTTCGTTCAGGCACTAAAATTGGAACAAAAAGAGAAAAAAAAAAACATAACAGTAACAAGCAATAATTTTTCAGAATAAAGGTTCCTCTCAATGAGACTAGAAGCA
>NC_088360.1:62230635-62250635 GCF_034508935.2 Berghia stephanieae | reverse complement strand
AGAGCCTTTTCCAAGGACTCAACTATTTTCTTCTTTTTTACTGTCATTGATATGACCTAAATATATGTGTCGCAATCGCCGTTATATTTGTATCTATGTGTATGTACGTATTTATGTATCTATGTGCGTGTATGTTTTCGTATGTTCTATGTATAATTATGGCACGATTACAGAAGATGTAAACTCGTAGCCTACTAGCCTATATCATTTAAAGAAAAAAAAGGAACTGAGAGAGAAAAAAAACCACACAAATACACCAAACCAAAAACATTATGGGAGTAAAGGTTAAGGGCATAAGTCAGGCTTTATCTTGTCTGTTTTATACATTTTTAGTATCAAATCTTAAATTGAATCTTCCTTTCAAACTAAGAAAACAAAATAATTTCTGCTTGTCAATAATATTGATCAAAAAATATTAATAACTTCCACTCTTGATTAGCTTTTAAAGTCAGATCTACGAAATATTTGAAACGGGACATCAACAATATTTCATTCAACTTTTTTTTTCATCTCTTTGTAAAACGAAGTACCACAAGTGTTGGAACGGTCAATTCAGATTTTACAAATTTCCATGAAGTAACCTAATGACACTATAAACGCTGGTAAAATAACCTAGATCCTAGTGGAGGGAACTTCCTTTCGAGACAGCAATACCTGTCTCGGGTTCATCGTAGACACAATTAAATAGGGAGGGTTGGACACGCCAAAGGATTGAACCACCCAACGTCCTCCCACTCTGTACTCTTTCTTTTTCTTTTTCAATGGGGACGATCTACATTAATTTTCCACGTGCTCGAGTCATTGGTCACATTGCAGATGTGCTCAAAATGGCCTCGATAATAAAACGTTCACAGTTCTTGAAATATCCAACGTCACATTATGTTACTTTTCCAGTTTGACCGATGAGTATGTTTACAACTTTCATAGACAGAGCAGCGTGTTTATTTATATTAAGAAAAGATCAACCGTTAGACAGACCTAATCATGTGACTCAGTTGGACTAAAACTTGATTATAGATCGCTCTCATTTGGATTAAAATCTTAAATCTATGAGAGACCTAGATCAGAGTAGAAATCAGGTATCCAGATCAAATTTGGTTTAATTTTAATTTCATATATACGAAAGCTAAATTAATTATGAAAGTAAAATCGACAGAATGTGATGTAACAAAATGAGACTCGTTTCATTTTTATAAACTTCTTGTAATATCTAACCTTCCACATATCTATATTCAGCCGCTTCATAAAATAATTTTTTCATGAAATACAATGAGATAAAATTAATTTCTGAAATTAGACAAATATACAAACACTCACACACAAACACACACACACACACACATACTTAATTTATTATTATTATTATCAACTTTTTCTGTCCTTTAAATGCTGCTAAAGATAGATATCTAAATAATATTACAAAGTTAAAATCTTTTATCCTTCCCTCTCCCCCCCCCCCTCTCTCTCTCTCTCTCTCTCTCTCTCTCTCTCTCTCTCTCTCTCTCTCTCTGCACCTACAGAAACCACAACCACCATCCCCGTTCGTTAAATGCTCTCCCCCTGTGACTGTGACAATGATTAACGATGTTTTAGTTCACGCTCATTATCAAGTCTTGTCAACCCCCCCCCCCCCCCCCCCCTTCTTACCCAAGCTGTATAGTCTACGGTCTATACGATATCTTCTTTTCTTTTCTTTTTTTAACCTATGGCGGGACGGAGAAAATTTTTTTGAAAAAACATCAAATAGCAGCATTGAGTTTTTCAATAATAAATGGGTCACAGTATCCGTTATTCCCCTTCGCAAAAATTATTCGTACGTAAGTCTAAGCCGTCTGTAAATTTTAGAACTGCCAACTTCAACGAATAAAAAAAAATATTCGGAAGTTTGCAATTCAAAAAATCTGTGATGGTGGTGACCTTGTTACTTGTTATGGTGATGATGGCGATAATGACGCTCTGGGCCCGTTTATATGAATGTGGACTAGCGCTTAGTCTTTGATTTTAGCCAAGGACTTGAAAAAATCGAATTATATGTGAGCTGACCAAATATTTCCCAGACTAAAATCACGTCACCTTCAGACTAAGTTTGATTAAGTTTTAGTCATTTATTGCTGAGGCCGGACTTTAAGCATAGTCTGAGACTAGTTACTCGGATACGTAATATCGTCGATAAACTATTTTTAGATAGAGAGAGCTTCGATTCGGAAGGAAAAAACTTCGGTTACGAATGACAGAGGCAAAAGGTGTCCTGCTGGTATTGTCACTACTTTTTTAAAAATGTAAGATATGCTAGACCTTCGACAGTACAATTTTTTTGTGAGTAAAAATTAGGGAAAAAACCCGGAATCTAATCGGTTAGCAGGTTGCAAATGGACGGAGACTCGAAGTGGAAGGGTTCGCTTCAAAGAACAACCAAAAAAAAAAAAAAAACCAAACAAACAAAAACAAAAACAAAAAAAAAAACAAACGACTAGAAAGTATAGTGGAGACAAAAATTATTCTGTTGGCATGACACTGACTGAAATAATGTGATTCGTCAGAACACATTTTCCGTTGTTTTTTTTTTTTTTTGTTTTTTAAAAGTTCAATTCATTTGATTTTCACTGACACTTTCATTGGCCTAAATATATAATTGACAGTCGACCATGGGCATCATTGTTGTCTGATCAGTCGACAGTCAATATCACGTGATTTCATTAATCACGGCAAAAGTAAGTTCAATTATGAAACGGACTGGAGGTGTTGCTAATTTCTTCTTTGGAAATCTTTTGCGTTGAAAATATCAAGGCTGGTGTCTTGGTGCCATTGTGTACTAGAGAGCTTGATGTTACAAGCACAAAATAGCTGAATTAGGCACTGTCCTAACAACGCCCACTTCTCGGCAAGAGCCTCGCTAGTCAGAGACTAGAAAACGTTCATGAAATCCCACTTTTTAGTCACCTGTTCCGCCTCGGCTTAAGGCTAGCAAATCATTTACTAGACTAGTAAATAACTAAATCTAGTCTGCTTACATAAAATTGGGCCCTGGTGGTGGTAGTCGATGTTGTGGTGATAGTAGTTAGTAGTGCTAGTGGTGGTGGTAGCAGTGATGATGCTGTTAATTTTGTTGTTTTTGTGATGGTCGTGATTGAAATGATGATCCCTGATTGAAATGATGATGATGATGGTGGTGGTGGTGGTAGTTACAAAGCTGATGCATTGGTGATGTTGATAGTGATAATATGAATAATGTGGTGGGGACGATAACGACCATAATTTACTTGTAGTGGTGGTGTCAATGATCAAGAAGCTGAAGTGATAACATTGAAGGCAATGGTGACGCTATAGTGTACGCCTGTGATATTGGTATTTAAAATGATTGTTTTCTGGAGTGGTGGTGGCTGACATGATAGTTATGCTTTTGCTAGTGGTGGCAATAGTTGATATGACCATGGTAATGGTAGGTATAATGCTGTGGTAGTGATATTGATGGTGGTGCTGATACGTATGATATTGTGCAAATGATGGTGGTATCGATTCTGATGGTAATGAGGCTGTTGTAAAAGTGCTTGTGGTAGTGATTATTGTCTGTGATGGTGATGGTTTTTAAATTGATGTGGATCGACGTGCACTTATTTTCAGGTCTGATAACCCATTTCCTTATTGGCTCATTGTTGTAATGGAAATCTAAAAAAAAAAAGACGGAAAATACTGTCCATTATACAACAATGTTAAACTAGGCTGAAAAGTGGGTTCGGATGTCAGACCTGCGTATTTCTACACGTCGATGGGGATGATTTGTTAACCTACAACGCAGCACAAATCCCTTTCGAAATGGTATTCTGCCATCCCACTATAATACAATAAGTCGAATGCTTGGCAGGTCTGTATCACTGCGTACATAGACACAAGTTAGTATTAGTAATATCTATTGAGTTACCACATTGAGTGGTGATAAGCCAAATTACACAATTATACATTTACATACAAAGTTGTTTGAATACAGAATTATTGAGAAAAATCGTGTATTTTTTCTTGTAACCATTGTTTAAAATATATAAAGCTTATTATGTATATACGGAGTGTTTATTCGTCCTTCAGGTCGTATTCTTAAAAAGTGTCTAGCCGACCTTCAGTGCTTATGCAAATGAGATAGGCGTGAAATACGTAAAGGGCATTTGACTGAAAGGCTGTTGTTTATATTTGTCACCGTATTTTTATATGTATTTAATTCAAGGTTATTGCCCTCCCATAAATCGCATTGTTATTACAGTGACCTATATATGTCACTGCTTCCCCGGCTTTTTGTGTGCGCCCATGTTATCTATGTAATTAAGTGGAATTACAAAATCGGAGTGTTCAGTCCTTCACGTCTTCACTTTATCGACTGTTGAAACGTAAGCATCGTTATGAGTATGAGTAGAAAAAAAGCATATTATTCTCTCTCTCTCTCTCTCTCTCTCTCTCTCTCTCTCTCTCTCTCTCTCTCTCTCTCTCTCGCTCGCTCTCGCTCTGTCTTTAATTCCCTCTGTATTTCTCTTTTTCTCACATATTCTCTCTCTCTCTCTCTCTCTCTCTCTCTCTCTCTCTCTCTCTCTCTCTCTCTCTCTCTCTCGCTCTGTCTTTAATTCCCTATGTATTTCTCTTTCTCTCACATATTCTTCTCTCTCTCTCTCCCTCTCTCTCTCTCTCTCTCTCTCTCTCTCTCTCTCTCTCTCTCAACTATGCACCGAGCGAGGGTCGAACTCAGGACCTTCCGATCAAAAGGCGAGTGTCATGCATATCTCTATCTATCTATCTCATTCTTTTTCAGTCTTCCTCTCTAATTTTCTCTACCTCCATATACATATTTTACACACACACACACTCTCTCTCTCTCTCTCTCTCTCTCTCTCTCTCTCTCTCTCTCTCTATATATATATATATATATATATATATATATATATATATATATATATATATATATATATATATATATACCTATCTATCTTCATCGCTCCTCCTTCGCCTACCCCCCCCCTCTCTCTCTATCTCTCTCTCTCTCTATCTTTTCTCTTCTTTATTTTTCTTTAAGGCTTTCTCTCTCTCTCTCTCTCTCTCTCTCTCTCTCTCTCTCTCTCTCTATATATATATATATATATATATATATATATATATATATATATATATATATATATACCCATCTATCTTCATCGCTCCTCCTTCGCCTACCCCCCCCCTCTCTCTCTCTATCTCTCTCTCTCTATCTTTTCTCTTCTTTATTTTTTTAAGGCTCTCTCTCTCTCTCTCTCTCTCTCTCTCTCTCTCTCTCTCTCTCTCTCTCTCTCTGTCATATTTTCCCCCTTTTATCTCTAATTTCTTCTCTCCCTCCATCAGTCTCTGTCTTTGTATTTTCCTCTCTTTATCTCGCTATCATCCTCTTTCATTTCTTCACACTCTGTCTTTCTTTCTTCCCCCCTCCACCTTTGTTCTCCAATGTCCTGTCTTTTCCTTCTCTTTATATAGCTCATCCTCCTCTTTTATTCTGGCACCCTCTCTCTTTCTCCCTTTGTCTGTCCCCCCCCCCCCTCTCTCTCTCTCTCTCTCTATCTCTATCTGACTGCCTTTCTCTCTCTCTCTCTCTCTCTATCTATCTATCTATCTATCTGTCTATCTTTCTCTATGTCTGAGTGGTCTCAAACGCGTTTCATCTGGATATGGTATCAAATACTCCTCTCCTTTCACATTCTCTGACCCATTATTGTTTTTAAAAAAGAAAAAGAAAAAAAAATAACAAAAGGGGACAACGACACAGAAACACCCCACCCCGCGACTGCAACATCATAAATTAAAACCAATCCCTCTCACTCCACCCCCCCCACCCCCCCCCCCCCCCCCCTTAAAAAAACACACACTTCCTGGCCGCCTGTATAATTTAAGAGTTGCCAACCACCGAAGAATTAAAATACATTCGGAAGACCTAAAGTTTTCGTAGTGAGCTTGCTATGGCAATTATGGTAATGATTAGAGATCTTGAGGCGGTGGCGGTGGTGGGAATCATGGATGTAAAGAGAAAGAAGAAGAAGAAGAAGAAGAAGAAGAAGAAGAAGAAGAAGAAGAAGAAGAAGAAGAAGAAGAAGAAGAAGAAGAAGAAGAAGAAGAAGAAGAAGAGGAAGAAGAAGAGGAAGAAGAAGAAGAAGAAGAAGAAGAAGAAGAAGAAGAAGAAGAAGAAGAAGAAGAAGAAGAAGAAGACCACGAAAGAGAGGAATAGATAGAGACGGAGCTAGAGACAACCCGACAGAGGAAACAAAGAAAATGTGAAATAAGGAAGAAGAATGTGCCGCTATGTGGTCTTGTGGTATGACACTCGCTTTCGGATCGGATTGGAAAATCCTGGGTTCGAGCCTCACTCGGCGCATCGTTGAGTCCACTCTTACCGTACTCAGGTTTAAAATAAGTACCAGGCCGTTAACTGCGTTGTTCTGTCTGAAAAAAATGTAATATCGCCTAACAGACATCATGTAGGATGTTAAGTGTTGCTGTTGGCCTGTGACACCCTGTAAAGCGCTTTGAGACTTCGAGCGGATATTGCGCTATATAAAAACTCTCGTTAGTATTTGTGACAATGATAGCAGTGATGTTATTTTTGTTTCGAGGATGAAATGATGGTAGTGGTGATGTCACTGATCAAGAAGCTAGAGTGATAAAGTTGATGGCAATGATGACGCTTTTGTGTGCGCGTATGGTATTGATATTTAAAATGATTGTTTCCTAGAGTGGTGGTGTCTGAGATGATAGTTATGATTTTGCTAGTGATGGCAATAATTGATATGACCATGGTAATGGTAGGTATAATGCTGTGGTGGTGATATTGATTGTGGTGCTGATGATACTTATGATATTGTGCAAATGATGGTGGTAGCGATTCTGATGGTAATGATTATGTTGTAAAAGTGCTTGTGGCAGTGATGGTGATGGTTTTAAAATTGATGTGGATCGACGTGCAATTATTTTTAGGTCTGATAACAATTTCCTTATGGGCTCATTCTTGTAATAGAAATCTTTTAAAAAATGACGCAAAATACATTATACAACAATGTTAAACCAGGCCCATAAGTGGATTCGGATGTCAGACCTGCGTGTTTGTTAACCTACAATGCAGCACAAATCCTTTTGAAATGGTATTATTTTTTCCACTATAACACAATATGTCGAATGCTTGGCAGGTCTGTATAACTCCGTACATAGATACGTTAGTTGTAATAATATCTATTGAAATACCACATTGAGTGGCGATAAGCCAAATTACACATCTGGAATACAACATTTACATACAAAGCTGTTTGAGTACAGAATTATTGAGAAAAATCGTGGATTTATTTTTCTTGTAACCATTGTTTAAAATATATCAAGCTTTTTATGTATATATTTCCGTCTTTTTATTTTTTAATTTTAAACTAAAGTTAGGAATTTGTTTTTGGCCAGTAATCGTAACTTTATCAGACTTATTAGACCCCTACTCAGATGAAAACAACAACCCCAACCCCCCTGACAACATTACCCCTTGTTCTGAGTTTAAGAACATAGGCAAGTTATTGTTCTTTGGCCGAACTGGGCTTTTATGTTCTGTATCATTCTAATTCACCCAGTTTCAACCCGTTGACATTTTAAATCCCAGCCCGTTGACATTCTAACTTCTCGTCAGGGCAAAAGTGGATATCAAATACTTAATAGTATTAGCTAACGAACGAAGTACTGAAAATATTGAGGACTTGGTATTAGTGTCCTTTATTAATCTTTAATATATTGACATCGTCTATGGAGATAAGTTTAAAGGCAAAGTTGTGCTTTCGGCTTTGGAATTAATTTGCGTGTTGTAAAGCCGCCAAATTCCATCCCGTCTATACAATTACGGCTCGTTTACTGCCAATTTGAAAACGCATTGAATTCGCCATGAATTAAATCTATCATTGTGTCATACAGCTAGTCTACTCAAGACTGTACAACTTATAACAACATTTTCTGAAGTTAAAGGACAGGTATCAACATCGTTGAAAAATTTTGGCAAAATTCAAGCTATTATTGATGGCACTCACTGAATTATCAAGATTATTAAAACTGCTTCTTAAGAGATACAGAAATTTGGTGTTTTTTTGCGCTGCTTATACTATTATGACTAATATAATATTTTGACAAATTGAATACTAGCCATTTAAAACAAATAGTTACTGAGTGCTTACCCACTATTATAGATTGAAAAAAAAAATGTAAAAAAGGCAAAACACACGTAGACACACAATAGACACACACACGCACACACACACACACACACACAAATCAAACAAAAGCAGGGAAAATACCAACAAAAGAAAACAAATAAAAAAGAACAACAATAACCGCCCCCCCCCCAAAAAAAAAAAAAACAAAAAAACACAAAAAACAAAACAAAGAAAACTTGCCGAATCTTCCTCTGTGCCTAGCCAACCCAAACTCTCGAGCAGGTATTTGAATGGGATACTTACCAATAGGTGAACACGACAATTGTTCCTTATAAGAAATCAATCACCATTCTGGAATAAAAATCATATCCCAGAAGAAAAAAACAAAAAAAAAAAAAAAAAAAACAAAAAAAAACCACGAAATTAACACACACACACACACACACCTCAAACACAGACACACTTAACTGATTTTTTGACTCACAAACAGAGGAGGTGGGGTTTGTGAAACATTTAAGACGATACGGATATATCATGTAATTACGTGGATTCGAATCCAGCTCAGTAAAAGCAAAAACGGAATATTGCCCAGCTTTAGTGTGAAGGACGAATAGTGCAAGCAACACTGTTTGTCCGTACGTACGGCAACCACGGTTGATGCTATTCGACCTTAAGGACGAATAGGGCTACCCATGTATATATTTCCGTGTTTTTATTTTTCAAATTTTAACTAAAGTTAGAAATATATTTTTGGCCAGTAATCTTAGCTTTATCAGACGCTAGAGACGTTTCTAATATTGATGTTGTTATCTATAGACCCCTACCCAGATCAAAATAACAATCCCAACACCCCTGATAACATAACCCATTGTTCTGAGTTTAAGAACATAGGCAAATTATTGTTCTTAGGCCGAACTGGGCTTTTATGTTCTGTATCATCCTATTTCATCCAGTTTCAACCCGTAGACATTTCAAAGCCCAGCCCGTTGACATTCTAACTTCTCGTCAGGGCAAAAGTGGATACCAAATACTTAATAGTATTAGCTAACGAATGAAGTATTGAAAATATTGAGGACTTGGTATTAGTATTAGTGTCCTTTATTAATCTTTAATATATTTGACATCGTAAATGTAGATTAGATTACATGCAACGTTGTGCTTTCGGCTTTGGAATTAATTTGCGTGTTGTAAAGCCGCTAAATTCCATACCGTCTATACCATTACCTCGTTCACTGCCACTAACTCATTGAATTCTCCGTGAATTAAATCTACAATTCTGTTATACAGCTCGTCTACTCAAGACGGTACAACTTATAACAAAATTTTCTGAAGTTAAAGCACATGTATCGACATTGTTCAAATAAATGAAAAATGTTGGCTAAATTCAAGCCAATATTGATGGCCCTCACTGAATTATCAAGATTATATTATAATATTTTTTTAAAAACTGCTTCTTAAGAGATACGTTGATGTTATTGGGCTGCTTATATTACTATGACTAATATAATATTTTTGACAATTTTAATACTAGTCATTTAAAACAAATAGTTATTGAGTGTTAAACCACTATCATAGATAGAAAACATGTAATAAAGGCAAACCCCCCCCCCCCACACACACACACATACACATAATTTTTTTTTTTTTTTTTTTAAAGAAGAAGAAGAAAAAAATTACCCCCCACCACCAAAAAAGTAAGAAAAGAAAAAAAGAAAAGAATACCTGACGAATCTTCCTCTGTGCCCAACCAACCCAAACTTTCGAGCAGGCATTTGAATAGGATACTTGCCAAAAGGAGAACACGATAATAGTTCCTAATAAGGAAACGATCACCATTCTGGAAAAAAAAATCCCAGAAGAAAACCAACCCCCCCCCCCCAAATAGAAAACAAAAAAAAAACAACCCCTCCCCCCCCCCACACACACACACCTACACACATACACTCAACTGATTATTTGACTCACTAACAAAAAATTTAAGACGATACGGATATATCATGTAATTACGTAGAATCGAATCTATCTCAGTACAAACAGAAACGGAATAGTGCCCAGCTGTAGTGTGAAGTACGAATAGTGCAAGCAACACTATTTGTCCTTACGGACGGCAATGGCGGTTGATGCTATTCGACCTTAAGGACGAATAGGGCTACCCTTATATGGTTATATTATTATGGAAGCAATGTAATTATATCTTGGCCAAGGGAAAAAACATGACACGGGTCAGATTCAAACCCACGCCCTTCCGCGTGGAAGTCCCACACGCTAACCACTCAGCCACCATGCCCCCCCCCCCCTTCCTTCCTCGGTTTAGTTTGTAGTTACGAATCCTATCTAGAGTCCAAACAAAAAATCCGACCAAAACAAAAATATTAAAAAGGAAAAATGACAACACACCTACCAGTATTTATTGGAAACATGTGAACTGGGTGCAGTTCAGTGTAAACAGGAGTTTCAATGTCATCAAAGAAGCTGTCAAACAAGTTTGATCTCACCCCCGCCATGGTTTGAATTTCAGGAATCAGAGAATCTGGTCAGGATAAAAATAGCAATAATATTATTATATCCGTGGGTAATAATACCTTGTGTGTTTGAAGCAATAGCAATGCATACAGAGATTTTTTTTCTGAAATAATTTCCCCTTTCTATATTCAGAATTAAAAAAAAGCATCCGGCAGTTTTCAATCATGATAAGCATTCTTGCCCAGCAACCCAAAAGAAATTGAAGACTTGAAGAAATAATAATAACTTTGTAATCTTGATTTATCATAATTAATTCAATAAACCAAAGATGAATGAAAAGATGGAAATCTACTCACCAGGACATTGGATGTAAAATAGAAAAGAAATCTCCAGTCAATGCATGTGTTGTGAAACGGGCTTCATAGCAGGAAAAGGAAATAAAAATTATCACCAGGAAAACAATAGGGCCAATTTATTGCCAGATGTTTTTAATAGTAGGAACTAATGAAAAAGCAATAAAATTATGTGAACCATAATTTGTACGTTATTTCACGATAATATATGCCTCTTTGTTGAAAGGGGGTCCATTTTGACCCCAAAAGTATCAAATCAGATGTTACAATGCATGCCCTCTATGTTGATAGGGGGGTCAGTTTTGACCCCAAAAGTATCAAATCAGTTATTTCAGTGCTTAGCTTCTTTGTTGGTAGGGGGGTCAATTTTGACCCCAAATGTGTTAAATAGTAATATTTAGGCAGTGCGTCAAATAGGGTTAACTTTATTACTTTATTTTGTGAAAAATAACAATAACAGGGCTTTAAAAAAATTAAAATACTAATCCCCCCCCCCCCCCAAATAATTTAAATCAGCCGTCCATGTCAGGCGATTAAAACCAGGTGTTTCAATGTTCGATCCCCAGTCAAAAGGTTGCTAATTTTATCAAGATCAAGAGGTTTCGAGTACTCACGACATTCCAGGCTCAGGGTCCTTAAAAAAAATACTTTTCATTCAGTTATTGTTATTATCTTTATTATGGCTGACACAGCATGCATCGGCTATACTTTTTCAAAACTTTGGGGGGGGGGGGCTGTTTTTTATATCGGAAAATTGGGTTTTGTATGTTATGTTCATGGAGAGAGAGAGAGAGAGTAATATTTTATAATGATAAGATATCTGTAGTGGTAGTATTATTAGTAGTTTTGAAATGCCTATGATGATGACAATGTGAGATAATTATATTAGTGTTGTTATTTTTATTATATTTTAAAAAATTACGTACGGCTATGTCGTAGTGGTATGACACTCGCTTTTGGACCGGAAGGTCCTGGGCTCGAGCCTCGCTCGGCGCATAGTTGAGCCCTTGGAAAAGGCACTTTGCTCACTTTCTCTCACCGTACTCAGTTGTAAAATGTGTACTTGGCCGTTAACTGCGTTGTCTCTGTCCGAAGAAATTGTAATATCGCCTAACAGATGTTATGTCCCGTTCAACATGCGAAGTGTTGCTGTTATAAACTTTAGCATTGGCATGTATGTGCCTATTTCGCTGTAGTGAATTTAATTTAATTCTTTGTTTTCATTTACAGCTAACATGAAAGAATTCTGTTGACGTTCCTGGTGTCCTGACAATCCATAAAGATGCTGGCTCAAGGGCTATTCTGGCAAGGTGTGTTGAGGCAAACCTTTGCCTGTGGCAAAACTCATCAATCAGCAAACCATCATCTGGGCCAGCAGATCAGTGTCTGCATGCACTTTTTGACAATGGTTAGTAATGTTTTCAAATCTCCATAGCGCCTTTACATTTTGTATTGGTGATCAGTAAAATAAATGCTCATTTTTCTAAATGAAAATGGCAAAGCATCATTTGAATTGAATTACTACTGAATTTATTAACAACGACAGAATATAGTTTGTTGCCAAGAGTTTTGTTCTGTGGATGTAAAACCAATGAAATTTCAAGTGTGTTGGTGTGAATAATGATCATTTTAAAAAAATTGCTATGTCTTTGACAAATGCATTTTATGACAATAATGCCATTTCCAAAAATTGCTAATGAAATGTCCTTTTTTATTTCAATTTTTTCTTCCAGAGCAGGATCAACCCTCTTTGTGTTGACTTTTTCTGTATTGAGGCGAAAGAGATTTTTATTCCAAGGGTTTGGTAAAGCAAATTGCTATTTATTCAGAGCTAGTGCACTATTTAACTGTTTTATTGTCTAAAATAGAATTGATTTTGCAGTTCAACTTGACTAGATATCTAATTTTATAGTGTACGACTTGTCTCTCAAGTAGAATAAAAAAATGAAAAATGAGGATAGCGTGCCATATCATATTTTGAAAAATCATTTAATATATCTAGAAATCATCTGTATAACCTATTGTATACAGTAAATAATTAGGTTTTGTGATTATAATGATGAATTCATAAGGTATGACATCATATTTGACCACAAAATTATTTTATCTCTGGGCGTAAAAAAATCAATTTTACAGCATTTTTTTTTTAATCTAAGGGGTATGGGTTAGTGAACCGATTATAATTTTTTTAGACTTAGATCAATCTACAAAAGAGAGAGAGAGAGAGAGAGAGAGAGAGAGAGAGAGAGAGAGAGAGAGAGAAGAGAATATGTGAGAGAAAGAGAAATACAGAGGGAAAGAAAGACAGAGAGAGAGAGAGAGAGAGAGAGAGAGAGAGAGAGAGAGAGAGAAGAAATGAAAGCGGATGATAGCGAGATAAAGAGAGGAAAATACAAAGGAAGAGACAGGTGGAGGGATAGAAAAAATTAGAGATAAAAGGGGAAAATATGACACAGAGAGAGAGAGAGAGAGAGAGAGAGAGAGAGAGAGAGAGAGAGAGAGAGAGAGAGTATGTGAGAGAAAGAGAAATACAGAGGGAAAGAAAGACTGAGAGAGAGAGAAAGAGAGAGAGAGAGAGAGAGAGAGAGAGAGAGAGAGAGAGAGAGAGAGAGAGAGAGAGAGAGAGAGAGAGTGAAGAAATGAAAGCGGATGATAGCGAGATAAGGAGAGGAAAATACAAAGGAAGAGACAGGTGGAGGGAGAGAAGAAATTAGAGATAAAAGGGGGCAAATATGACAGAGAGAGAGAGAGAGAGAGAGAGAGTGAGAGAGAGAGAGAGGAGAGTATGTGAGAGAAAGAGAAATACGGAGGGAAAGAAAAACACAGAGAGAGAGAGAGAGAGTCGGGGGGGGGGGGGAGGGAGAGAGAGAGAGAAGAGAGTATGTGAGAGAAAGAGAAATACAGAGGGAAAGAAAGACAGACAGAGCGAGAGAGAGAGAGAGAAAGAGAGAGAGAGAGAGAGAGTGTGTGAAGAAATGAAAGCGGATGATAGCGAGATAAAGAGAGGAAAATACAAAGGAAGAGACAGGTGGAGGGAGAGAAGAAATTAGAGATAAAAGGTGGGAAATATGAGAGAGAGAGAGAGAGAGAGAGAGAGAGAGAGAGAGAGAGAGAGAGAGAGAGAGAGAGGAGAGTATGTGAGAGAAAGAGAAATACGGAGGGAAAGAAAAACAGAGAGAGAGAGAGTGGGGGGGGGAGAGAGAGAGAGAGAGAGAAAGAGAGAGAGAGAGAAAGAAAGAAAGAGAGAGAGAGAGAGAGAGATAGAGTGAAGAAATGAAAGCGGAGGATAGCGACATAAAGAGAGGAAAATACAAAGGTTGAGACAGGTGGAGGGAGAGAAGAAATTAGAGATAAAAGGGGGGAAAATATGAGAGAGAGAGAGAGAGAGAGAGAGAGAGAGAGAGAGAGAGAGAGAGAGAGAGAGAATAATATGCTTTTCTTTTACTCATACTCATAACTATGCTTACGTTTCAACCGTCGTTAAAAAAGTGAAGACGTGAAGGACTGAACACTCCGATTTTGTAATTCCAGTTAATTACATAGATAACATGGGCGCACACAAAAAGCCACGGAAGCAGTGACATATATAGGTCACTGTAATAACAATGCGATTTATGGGAGAGCAATAACCTTGAATTTAATACATATAAAATTACGGTGACAAATATAAACAACGGTCTTTCCGTCACTTGCCCTTTACGTATTTCACGCCTACCTCATTTGCATAAGCACTGAAGGTCGGCTAGACACCTTTTAAGAATACGACCTGAAGGACGAATAGACACTCCGGTTTTAGAAATATGATTTTTTTTCTGATCAAAGCATGTGAACACATTCATTTACAAGAGAAGTACATATTATTCTGCTACGCTGTGAACATGTAAATTCTCCACATCTGCTGCAAGTCTTTCTGAATTTTACATCATTTTTTTCTTTGGACATTTTATGGATCTTCCCCTTGTCGTATTCTTCCTCTTCCCGTTGTGCTGTTGATCTTATTCTCCCATCTTGCACTTGTACATTTTGTTCTTGTCCCTTCTTCGTACATATCACCACAAGATTACTTTTCATTTTCTTAGTGAAAAAAAAAAGAATACTCCGGAGGCAGGCTTTTTCAATTTTCTTTGAATGCATGACGTGGTTCTTTTGGATTTTATGAACTTTGTTAGAATTCTTCCTATATGTGGAATTTTGTTCTTATTCCAAGCAGTGCATTCCTCCACAAATAATGTATTTTGGAAGTTGCCGACTTCTATTGTTTCTTCAGCTTCATCTACCTCAGATTCAGAATCGGTGGCATCTATTTCTGGATCTGGCTGCAGCAGAATCAGTGGCATTTCTTCATCAGTGATGCTTTCATTTGAAGAGCTTGTATCATTCCCATTCCAATGAAATGGTGAAATACCGCCGGTGTCTGAAGGATTAGAAGAAAATTATGTTGGGAAGGAACACACAACTGGAAATGGCGATGGAAGAGAGAGAGAGAGAGGGAGAGAGAGAGAGAGAGAGAGAGAGAAAGAGAGAGAGAGAGAGAGAGATATAGAGAGAGAGAGGGGGGGAAAGGGGGGGAGTATTTTGGGGACGAGAGTATATTATTATTATTTTGAAAACTTTATTTTACTGGAATCTCCAATTGACAATTATTGTCATTTAGAAATAAAGGAAAACATCAAATATGAAAGTATCTGAGAGTAATGTAACAATGTAATTTTCTCGTTGTCTTCATGGATTTGCTGTGATATGCTGAAAGTCACATCCAACGAGTCAGATAAAAGAGGTATAACTGTTCGATTTTTCATCTAAAAAAAAAAACGGCTTTTACTCTGAAGTCTTTGCAGCCAATAAATCCAAAAATTGATGAGTTGTTTAATATTATTAATTTTTACCTTCATCATTATCATCATGGGGGAAAATCATCCATTACCTGGAACTCGATTTGCAACAGGTCATCTTTATCTTGCATTATTAATTGCTGATATTCTGTCAATTCACTGATTAAAGATAAGCTCATATTACACCAACTTAATATTTATTTTACTATTTCATACAATAGAAACATACTTTATAATGCTGTTACTGTTTGGAGAAATGACATTCTAACACTCAGAATTGAAACTCAGATTCTCATTGGAGATCAGCATAATATTTTTCATGAAAGGTATCATGGGAGTGAAGAGAAATAACTTTAAACACACAACAAAACAAAAAGAAAACAAACAAAAAACCCCACTTTATCCCGTTGTAACTAGCCAACAATGCAAACATTTAGATTTCATATGATGCCTGTTATTAACTCCGAGCTAACAATCATTACACAGATGAATGTAATAGGTACCATTCAGTTTTAAATGAATAGTAGGTGACATACCTTCCTCATGCACTGGGGTTGCCCCAGCAGACTGCAACTCAATGTATATCTGATTGAGCATTCAAACTACCAAGGATGTTACACTTTCTCCATTCGTCGTGGTTTAGGTCCAATGCAACATAATTTAGACCACGCAGCGGATGGCTGAAAATCATTTTAAAAAACACCCAGCAACATACAAATCATTTAGTTAGCAAATTCAAAAGCAATAATATCAATACAATATGACTGAAACATAATTTAAACATTTAAGCTAATTTAGTTCACCTAGAGATTGAATAACGGTACAAGAAAATAAATCACTTGTCATAAGAAGTTACAAACAAATCTGTGGTTAGGTAGGGTACACACAAGAATAAAAGATAATCGAGAAGCGAAAGTAAGGCAAGTATTGGAAGAAACATTAAATTGAATATTAGCGCTTTCCTTTATCAATTTTTGTTTCATCATTTCATATTTGGCGATTCATTCTAGCTGGTACTACAATCATAAAATTAACGATACTATCAATTCATTTTTCGTTACATAGGATAAGTGTCAGAATAATCTTCATACATCACACATCTAATGAAAAAAAGTAATGAGTTAGTACTTACTTGGATGTTTCTTGATTAGAGTTGATGAAAAAGTAGGTAACTGAAACTGGCGCTCATCATATTGGACAGCAAACAGGAAACAAAATTACCAAGTCAATTATTGTAGATGCCATCTACTAGTAAGTTGTGGATCATATTGACACGACTATGTCACTAAATAAATAGATGCATAATGTCACAACAAAAACAACAAAATGATGCAAACTTATATTGCCTATATGCATTTAATGAGAAAATATGATTTTAACTGAATTTTCCATAGTAAAATCATGGGGGATAAATGGCCCTCAAATAAGAAATAAATAGGACTTTCTAGTATTTTACTATGTGCAAGTCATGGGGGCCAAATGGACCCCAAATCAGAAAATAGGACTTTCTAGTATTTAACTCTTTGCAAGTCATGGGGACCAAATGGACCCCAAATCAGGAAATAGGACTTTCTAGTATTTTCTCTTTGCAAGTCATGGGGGCCAAATGGACCCCAAATCAGGAAATAGGACTTTCTATTTTAGTATGAAAATAGGGTTAAGTTAACTGCTAATCATCATGCCTGGTGGAACATTCCAGGAACATTCCTTTGAAATAAATGATGTAAACCCTTGTTCAAAAACAATATCAGCAAACAAACAAACAAAAAATGTAATAAATTGAATAACAATTTATCTCGGCTTGAGATTACAGTTAAACAGTGAGTGAAAATAAAAAGAAAACATAATAATACTGGTCAAAAGTTGCATAATTTCTCAAATCAGTGTAAAAGATAAAACATAATATTATTGGACAAAAGTCGCATATTTCTAAAATCAGTGGCTAAGAGAATGCATAATAATACTGGATTAAAGTGTCAATGAAATCAGATTGTTGCACATTTGAGTTCATGAGATAACAATGTCACCAAAGTTGACAGGGAATGAGATAATTCCACTTGTTCTGTTTGTTGTCCCTTGGCGGATCGGCGGAGGAAGAACATAACGAACATCATTGAGGGGAAGGCTTGCAGACTCTCCACTAAGTGCAAAGGTGTGTTGTTTTCCAACTCGTTTGAGAAATTGCACTTGGATGTCATCATCTACGTCCGGACCCTCCAGGACTTCTGCGATGTAGTGTCGTGCTGTTTTCTTTGTTGCAAACTGAGCAATGATGAAGTCACCTGACTTGACCATGGCAACATTTGTCAGTTCAACAGTTGGGTTCTCATCGTCAGCTTGGGATGGATCCACCTCACATTGAATCGCACAACACAGCTCTTCAATATCAAGGTCTTCCGAGTCTGAATCCTGTGTCAGCTGAAAAATGGATTTTCTTGCTTTTGATTTTGGCATTTGGGATTTCTTTTCTTTTAAGGCTTTCATTGCTGCCAATGTATTTCTGAAGGGTGAAGCTGTTAAAATTGTGGTCTCCTTCCGTCTCCTGGAGTAAGCAGTCTTTCGGGGCCCTTCTTTTGGCACAGGTTGGATCTCATCAGGTGAAACAAAGGAGCCACCTACAGTGTCTCTTGTAAGCATGCCTTTTGGAGTCGAAGGCTGATCAGATGATGGCTCCCCTGAAGGTCCAGCGATTGGAGTTGGAGAAGCAGATTGAACAATGTCCAAATCGCCAGTGACCATCTCAGTTGCGATTGGAGTTGGAGAAGCAGATTGAACAATGTCCAAATCGCCAGTGACCATCTCATTTTCTGGCGGTTGTTCGGTTGTACAAGTTGTTGTTTCTGATGTGACATCAAGGGAATGCGGTCCATCTGTTTCAGGTTCATCATCAGTGAACATATAGCGAACGAACTCTTCCTGAAATTCTGGGTCCGGCCTGTCTGTGACATCGCTTGGGGCAAAATCCACGTCGGAAAAGAGTTCTGTATTGTAGGGATAAATCCCAGTGCTCTTGAAGCCAGCAGTGATGTTACGTTGTGTGAAGGCCAGAGAATGGGCTTCCGTCGTGAGTTCTGGAATGTCATATATTGTCACAGTTTTTCCTGGATGTGTCCTTTGCCAATTGTCCATAGCCTTATTGAATGCTGTCTTGAACGGCCCAAAACAAGACTTGTCAAGGGGCTGAAGTTTGTGGCTTGTGTGTGGGGGTATAGTGAGAAGAACAATCCCACTTTCCCAAAGAAACATGTAATTCATGGTTGTCTAGAATCAGCAGTATCTTTCTTTCCTTGCTGCACCTTGTCTGGTGAGCGAGATAGTCAAGGTAGTCCAGAAACAGAGCTTCATTAATCCATCCACCATTTCTTGCTCTGCCGATTGAGCCATTGGGTGCACCACGCAAAAAGAATCCTTTAAAGTGTACCCTTGGAAAGATGTACATGGGAGGGATGACAGACCCAGATGAACTTATAAGTTATTGTATAGACCAGTATGACAAGTTATCCCCTTTCTGCAGAAGTGATAGATCCAACTTGTTTTATCCCAATCTCTGATACCACATGACCTGGGTCCTGAACAGTGTGGACACCAGTTTCGTCCAAGTTGAAAATGTCGTTTGCTGAAAATTTGTAGCAATCCATAACAGTGGCAAGGTTTTGATAGAATTCGCCCACTGTGTGGCGATTAAAGGCACTTGCTCTAGCCAAAGAAGTGGCTTCTGGTGACCTGAGTGTTAGCCCATTTCTGTTCTTCAAGGACAACCGGAAATCTTGCCCTGCCTTTTTGTTTCTCTCCCATGAAGATGGCATGCTGACACTGTTTGCGATGGCAAATTTGTATGCTAACTCAAGCACCTTCTCCTTCCACAGACCATGGAACATTCTTGCTAGATGCTTAATATGTTTTGCAAGATCACGTTCCATGTCCAATGTAAATGTCATGTTCACGATTCTACAATTCACATAGCCAAAACTAGCCTCTGGGTCGGCATTCCGTTTTTCAATAAACCTTTTTAATGTCATTCGGTTTATGCGGAAGTCCTTTGCCGCAGTTCGTAAGCTCGCGCCATCTTTCACACGCTGATGCGCCCGTTCAAGAACGTCAATTGCTGCGCCTCTTGTGCTCTTCCGTGTGTAGATTCGAGGCATGGCAATACTGCAGAGAAAGAGAGAGAGAAA
>NC_088360.1:62215635-62223135 GCF_034508935.2 Berghia stephanieae | reverse complement strand
GGCACTCACACCTCCTACAACAAATCATATTATGTAATTTCTATTTCCTCGAGAACAGAAACATCCACATCTAGTTATATGTTTAATTTACCCCTTGGTTCACTAGGCCCCACTTCATCATGATGTATACGGTCAATTTTAACATTAACATTCTTAAAAACAATTCCTTCACTTTCTATTAAATCTAATTCCCTCTAATTATTTATTTTATACTATCCACTTCTATTATGTTTTCCCCAGGAATAAAAACTTTGTTTTGGGTGGGGTTCCTGACCTCCCGTAGTGGGCAGGGGGGTACATACTGTGTCTTCTATCCCCTTATATCTGTTTTCCAACAAGCATTCTGTCTTTGTCTTGGAATGAGATTACTTGGTTTTGTCCTGGTCCTGGCCGGAGTCCTAGCTGGGAGGGAAACAAGTCAAATGCATAGTTATTGTTTTGGGAGATGATATTTTTTTCCTTGTAAATCATCTCTCTGTTATGTATTATTATATTTGTTATTTTCAATTTATAATGTAAGCATTTGAGTGTATTCCTCTTTGTTGGATTTTGTGCTTGTGTCCGGATGAGACTTATAGGTGATCTCAAACTAAGTACATTGATGGTATGCTCTTGGAATCTACATCTGATCCCTGTTTGTTCCCAGTTCCCCTTTGTTTTACTTTCTCTTGGATGCTTTAATTGTAATTCTAGAACTTTTTACTTTCCCATTTTCTTCCTTTTTACTGGCGCTGATATAACCGAAATGTGTTGCAAGCGCCGTAAAACCCTTAAAAACAAAAACAAAACAATGCTTTTATGATATTATACTACTTTTGGTAAACGTCAGATGTTACGTTCAATATGCCCAAATAACAAATACCAACTAGATATAATTTGATACTTTTATCCCCAAATACCAAGAACACCGATCGAAGAGAGTCATTATCTAGTACTCAATATAATGACACGTCCTTTAACTTTGGAACGTAAAACTGTCCTAAACTACTGAATGTAATGACCAAGTTTAACTGATATACAAGCACTGTGAACTCATTAAACTCACTTGATATAAGCTAACTCTCTCACACATAATACAGTGCATAACAGATGATTTACAAGACAAAATTATCATCCCCCAAAATTCTAACTATACATTTGACTGTTTCCCTTCCATCTTAGGTATCGGGCTTGGATAAAATTAAGCAATTTCATCCCAAGACAAAGATAGAAAGCATGTTGGCAAACAGATATAGGGGGATAGAAGAGACAGTAAGCGCCTCCATGCCCATTATGGGAGGTCAGGAACCCAGTTTAAATTTCTGTTATATTTTCTTCTCAAAGTCTAAAAAGACAGAATCAACATTGTGCCCAGCTGAAGCATAGCACCTATCACTATTACTATGGAACACTTCAAACGGGAAGGTCACAACAATATGGTCTAGGGAACACAATTTCCATGCCACTTTGGACAGTTTAATGACAGCTCTTCACCATAAGATTATGTAGGTACCAAACAAGCTCGAATTGCCGAGGCAAAACTGATTCAATGTTAAATGATTTGCATGAAATAGTCCTCTATGTTGTTATGGTGATTAAAAGGGTACCATTATGGGACCGGGCGATGTGATGTCCCATCTTGTCACACAATTTGTGGTGTTCAATGCGATGATCAGCGAATTCGGATCCCACAACCCTTTGCATTCAGTAGCCTCTCGACGGAGAAAAGAATAGATATTGGCAGTGACGACACTGTACTGTAAGTCTAAGAGTGCTTGTACAAAAAAGAGGCTTATTATCTCGCTTTCATTGCATGAAATAAAATTTTGGTTCAAGTGGCCTGCTGAAGCATTTCACTGTATATTGATTATGGTGAAGTCATACGCTATATAAATATTCATATTTAATTTTCACTATTTATTATGGTTAAATGAGATATGGTTTTGAAAATTATTTACATTATTTAACATTGGTTTTCACCAATATTGTTATCTCTAATTCATTCACCTTGGTTTTCTGATAATGGTGTTTGATGAAGTTTTTCGGGACTTGTGACACTTTCAAGTCATGTGAGTGTCACTTAAAAGGGGATGGTAATATGGTGAAAATGTTTAAATCTAGCAAGCATGACATCAGCGGCGTGGCGTATTGACGGCATGTGGTGGTGCCATGATTAGAAGAAGAAAAAAATTCTAAAACAGCGAACACGATCAAGAGAAGAGAGCACATGTTAAAAACTCTCTTTTTTTGGAAGGGTGGGGGGAGGGTCGATGGATTCTACGAGTGGACAAAACTCACAAAAACAAATAATTCATGAAAACAACAAGCCACAGCACTGAGATACAAGTCCCGTGTGATAATGTTTGTATTCAATATTGATACCTGGACCTCGATCCAGCGGCTTAATAAACTGTTTGATGTTGTGCGAATTATATATCCACTACATTCCATTACTTCTCTCGCCACCATGTGCCGGTGTTTACCTGTCTTGGTTATTTATAGCTCTTTCCTCGCCGCATACGCAGTCACCATACCTCGCTAACATTGTTGTCACCGACGAAGTCGCGTGACTTCCCGCCCGTAAAGCCTCTCTATTATCTACGCTCTCTGGTCCAACGGTGGAGCTCTCAGATCCAGGCACAAGTCGAGGGGTTTTCCGCTATTTGAAGATAGTATAATTCGACCCAGTTTCTCGCTCAATCAGCTGTAGCGATACTAATGGAGAGAGCATTAACTGGAGCTTTGGATTGCTTTGCACCACGGTGTTGATTTTGTCACTAATTCGCGCAGTGATGTCACCAACACACGAGTCGGCGCAGTGTGTGAATCGGAATCTTGAATAGAGCGGAGACTAAAAAGGCAGTATGTTGTTTGCGAGTTGGCGAAAGACAGTGGAGATAAAATTTCTCAGTTTTATTTTTAATTACATTATTATGCTGTTTATGATTTTTAAAAGATTGGTGCGGTGCCTGGCACCATTCGATTCAATGGCCCCACGCCACTGCATGACATGTGCCAAAGAAAAGCATAAGATAAAGGTGTATAGTTCACCAATAATCAGAAGCAGATCCAAAGCAGTATATGCATAACATACGTATATCCTTGTACTTGTAGCTAGTTTGAAAGCACATGGAAGTCCCACATTGACACTAGGAATACAGATGGGATGCTCTGAGAGGTGTACAAAATTAGCATTATATCAAAACCACAGCAATTACATAGTCTAGGCCTATAATGGATAGATGATCTGCAAAAGAACAAAAACATCATCTTTCACAAAGATATAATATCAAGCCCGTAGACAGTTAAAGAAATTGTCTCTCTCCAGGGTCCAACATTGCCCCACCTTTATGGAAGTTCCACCCACCTCAATATATTTATATGATATAATATAAGCCAAAACACCAAAAAGCATAAATTTTATGTAAAACAAATTTTAAAAATTATTCAGTTCCATTTGTCCCCTCTTTATCATTGTTAAAAGAAAAGAATATTAAAAAAAAATTAATTATTTCTCTTTAACAAAGAGACAAAGAGGAAAATAATCTCATTCAAGAGGATAAATTTAAAAAGCTATAATTTTTCCCCCATGGAAACGGATTTTGGTGGATTTTTCATGGGAAGCTCAGAACATAGTCTAGTTTAATCAGAATAAAAATTAGCTTGGTACCAATTTCTTCCGGGTCAAACCCTAAATATAGTGGACTACCACCACCACCGCCGCCGCCACCACTAATCATTTCCACAATTGCTATAGCAAGCTCACTCCGAAAACTTTTTAGATCTTCAGAATGTATTTTAATTCTTCCGTGGTTGGCAGCTCTAAATTGTACAACGGCCAGGAAGTAGTCTTTTTTAGGGGGGGGTTGGGGGTGTTGAGGGAGAGGGATTGGTTATAATTTACGGAGTGTTTATTCGTCCTTCAGGTCGTATTCTTAAAAAGTGTCTTGCCGACCTTCAGTGCTTATGCAAATAAGGTAGGCGTGTAATACGCACAAAGCAATTGACGGAGAGGCCGTTGATTATATTTGTCACCGGATTTTTATATGTATTAAATTCAAGGTTATTGCCCTCTCATAAATCACATTGTTTTTACAGTGACCTATATATGTCACTGCTTCCGTGGTTTTTTGTGTACGCCCATGTTATCTATGTAATTAACTGGAATTACAAAATCTGAGTGTTCAGTCCTTCACGTCTTCACTTGTTTAACGACTGTTGAAACGTAAGCATCGTTATGAGTATGAGTAGAAAAAAAGCATATTATTCTCTCTCTCTCTCTCTCTCTCTCTCTCTCTCTCTCTCTCTCTCATATTTTCCCCCTTTTATCACTATGTAATTTCTTCTCTCCCTCCATCTGTCTCTTCCATTGTATTTTCCTCTCTTTATCTCGCTATCATCCTCTTTCATTTCTTCACTCTCTCTCTCTCTCTCTCTCTCTCTCACTCTCTCTCTCGCTCTCGCTCTGTCTGTCTTTCTTTCCCTCTGTATTTCTCTTTCTCTCAAATACTCTCTCTCTTCTCTCTCTCTCTCTCTCTCTATCCTAGGAGGGGTTCCTGATCCCCCATAGTGGGCAGGGAGGAACATACTGCGTCTTCTATCCCCTTATATCTGTTTTCCAACATGCTTTCTGACTTTGTCTTGGAATGAGATTACTTGGTTTTGTCCTGGCCCTGGCCGGAGTCCTGGCTGGGAGGGAAACAGTCAAATGCTTAGTTATTGTTTTGGGAAATGATATTTTTTCCCGTGTAAATCATCTCTCTGTTATGTATTATTATATTTATTTTAATGCATAATGTAAGCATTTGAGTGTATTCATCTTTGTTGGATTGTCTGCTTGTGTCCGGATGAGACTTATAGGTGATCTCAAACTAAGTACATTGGTGGTATGCTCTTGGAATCTACATCTGATCCCTATTTGTTCCCAGTACCCCTTTGTCTTACTTTCTCTTGGGTGCTTTAATTGTAATTCTAGAACTTTTTACTATCCGATTTTCTTCCTTTTTACTGGCGTTGATATAACCTAAATGTGTTGCAAGCGCCGTAAAACCCTTTAAAACAAAAAGGGTAGCCCTATTCGTCCTTAAGGTCGAATATCATCAACCGTCGGTGCCGTACGTAAGGACAAATAGTATTGCTTGCACTATTCGTCCTTCACACTAAAGCTGGGCAATATTCCGTCTTTGTTTTTACTGAGCTGGATTCGAATCCACGTAATTACATGATATATCCGTTTCGTCTTAAATGTTTGACAAACCTCACCTCCTCTGTTTGTGAGTCAAAAAATCAGTTGAGTGTGTATGAGTGTTTGAGATGTGTGTGTGTGTGTGTGTGTGTTTGTGTGTGTGTTTTGAGTGTTTGTGTATGTGTTAATTTCGTGGTTTTATTTTGTTTGGGTTTTTTTCCTTTCTTCTGGGATATGATTTTTATTCCAGAATGGTGATTGATTTCTTATAAGGAACTATTTTCGTGTTCTGTTGGCAAGTATCCCATTCAAATACCTGCTCGAGAGTTTGGGTTGACTGGGCACAGAGGAAGATTCGTCAGGTTTTCTTTGTTTTGTTTTTTTGTTGTTTTTTTTTGGGAGGGGGGGGGAGGGTTGGGTATTTTTCTTGCTTTTGTGTATTTATTTGTTTGATTTGTGTGTGTGTGTGTGTGTGTGTGTGTGTGTTTCTATGTGTGTTTTGCCTTTTTTTTTTCATTTTTTCAATCTATAATAGTGGGTAAGCACTCAGTAACTATTTGTTTTAAATGAGTAGTATTATATTAGTCATTATGGTATAAGCAGCGCAAAAAACATCAAAGTTCTGTATCTCTTAACCCTCTCCTTACCACCCATAGGAAAATCGTTACATTTGTTACGATGTAGCCAACAATTTTCTTATTCTTATTTCATTTTGTTATAGTTATAGCTATAAAAATTCGACACTGTGTTGCATCGCTCATTTTTCCGAACAAAATATAGAATATATGCTCGTTGCTAATCTGATTGAAAAAAAAATAAATTTTGAGTTGGGCGAGTATGAAGTCTGGGTAAAATTATGAAAATAGCTGGTAAGGAGAGAGTTAAGAAGCAGTTTTATAAAAAAATGTTATAATATTGATAATTCAGTGAGTGCCGTCAATAATGGCTTGAATTTAGCCAAAATCTTTGATCGATGTCGATACCTGTCCTTTAACTTCAGAAAATGTTGTTATAATTTGTACTGTCTTGACTAGACTAGCTGTATAACATAATGATAGATTTAATTCATGGAGAATTCAATGCGTTATCAAATTGGAAGTAAACGAGGTAATTGTATAGACGGGATGGAATTTGTCGGCTTTACAACACGCAAATTAATTCCAAAGCCGAAAGCACAACTTTGCATTTAAACTTATCTCCATAGACGAGGTCAATATATTAAAGATTAATAAAGGATACTAGTGCCAAGTCCTCAATATTTTCAGTACTTCGTTCGTTAGCTAATACTATTAAGTATTTGGTATCCACTTTTGCCCTGACGAGAAGTTAGAATGTCAACGGGCTGTGATCTTAAATGTCTACGGGTTGAAACTGGGTGAAATAGGATGATACAGAACATAAAAGCCCAGTTAGGCCTAAGAACAATAACTTGCCTATGTTCTTAAACGTAAACTCAGAACAAGGGGTAATGCTGTCAGGGATGTTGGCGTTGTTGTCTTGATCTGGGTAGGGGTCTAATAAGTCTGATAAAGTTACGATTACTGGCCAAAAACAAATTCCTAACTTTAGTTTACAATTTAAAAATAAAAAGACGGAAATATATACATAAAAGCCTGGATATATTTTAAACAATTGTTACAAGAAAAATAAATCCACGATTTTTCTCAACAATTATGTACTCAAACAACTTTGTATGTCAATGTTCTGGGTTGGGTTCCTGATCTCCCATAGTGGGCAGGGAGGGGGTACATACTGTGTCTTCTATCCCCTTATATCTGTTTTCCAACATGCTTTCTGTCTTTGTCTTGGAATGAGATTACTTGGTTTTGTCCTGGTCCTGGCCTGATGCCCTGGCTGAGAGGGAAACAGTCGAATGTATAGTTAGTTTTGGGATATGATATTTTTTTCATTGTAAATCATCTCTCTGTTATGCACTGTATTATGCTTTCCTTATATTATATTATATGATTGTTAAAACATGTGAGTGTGTTCCTCTTAGCGGGGACCTGTGCTTGTGTCTGGATGAGACTTTTAGTGATCTCAAACTAAGTACTTTGATAGAGTGATTTTGGAATCTACACCTGTTTCTTATTTGAACCAATTCCCCTTTGTCTTCCCTTTTCTTGGATGCTTTATTGTAATTCTAGAACTTTTTACTATCCCATTGTCTTCCTTTTTACTGGCGCTGATATGACCTTAATGTGTTGCAAGCGCCGTTAAACCCTTAAAAACAAAAACAAACATATGTCAATGTTGTATTCCAGATGTGTAATTTGGCTTATCACCACTCAAGGTGGTATTTCAATAGATATTATTACAACTAACGTGTGTCTATG
>NC_088360.1:62193135-62210635 GCF_034508935.2 Berghia stephanieae | reverse complement strand
AGATGAAACAAAGAAAAGTATGAAATAAGGAAGAAGAATGTGCCACTATGTGGCCTTGTGGTGGTATGACACTCGCTTTCGGATCGGATAGGAAAATCCAGGGTTCGAGCCTCACTCGGCACATAGTTGAGTCCACTCTTTCCGTACTCAGGTTTAAAATAAGTACCATGTCGTTAACTACGTTGTTCTGTCTGAAAAAATGTAATATCGCCTAACAGACATCATTTAGGATGTTAAGTGTTGCTGTTGGCCTGTGACACCCTGTAAAGCGCTTTGAGACTTCGAGCGGATATTGCGCTATATGAAAACTCGTTAGTATTTGTGACAACGATAGCAGTGATGTTGTTCTTGTTTCGGCGATGATGAAATGATGGTAGTGGTGGTGTCACTGATCAAGAAGCTAGAGTGATAAAGTTGATGGCAATGGTGACGCTATAGTGTGCTCGTATGGTATTGGTAATTAAATTGATTGTTTTCTAGAGTGGTGATAGTTATGATTTTTCTAGTGATGGCAATAATTTATATGACCATGGTAATGGTAGGTAAAATGCTATTATAGTGATATTGATTGTGGTGCTGATACTTATGATATTGTGCAAATGATGGTGGTAGCGATTCTGATGGTAATGATTATGTTGTAAAAGTGCTTGTGGTAATGATGATGATGGTTTTAAAATTGTTGTGGATCGACGTGTACTTATTTTCAGGTCAAGGGAGGGAGGTACATACTGTGACTTCTATCCCGTTATATCTGTTTTCCAACATGCTATCTGTCTTTGTCGTGGAATGAGGTTACTTGGTTTTGTATGGCCCTGGTTGGAGTCCTGGCTGGGAGGGAAACAGTCAAATGCATAGTTATCGTTTTGGGAGATGATATTTTTTTCCTTGTAAATCATCTCTCTGTTATGTATTATTATATTTGTTATTTTTAATGTATGTAAGCATTTGAATGTATTCCTCTTTGTTGGATGTTGTGCTTGTGTCCGGATGAGATTTATAGGTGATCTCAAACTAAGTGCATTGGTGATATGCTCTTGGAATCTACATCTGATCACTATTTGTTCCTATTTCCCCTTTGTATTACTTTTTCTTGGATGCTTTAATTGTAATTCTAGAACTTTTTACCATCCCATTTTCTTCCTTTTTACTGGCGCTGATATAACCTAAGTGTGTTGCAAGCGCCGTAAAACCCTTAAAAAGAAAACAAAAAACAATATTTTCAGGTCTCATAACCATTTCCTTGTGGGCTGATTGTTGTAATGGAAATCTCAAAAAAAATGACGCAAAATATTGTCCTGTATACAACAATGTTAAACTAGGCCCATAAGTGGGTTCGGATGTCAGACCTGCATGTTTGTGGATGCTTTGCCCTCTCGTGTTCAGATTCTTTTTGGGGGAGTAGATAATGAGTTCCCTATATGGCCATGTCAATCATGTAGACATCCTTTGATGATATAAGCCTACTCTTTGATATCTGTAGTCGCCTTTTCGTTTTCTACGGTGACTCATGGCTAAACTCCGCCCAGAAACGATTTCATAGGTCCGTCCATCACCAAACTTCAAACTTTTGTTCTCGTGAGTTCTTAAGTTTTTTGACCGAAGAACGATTGGCTACTGAGCATCTTGACCCTTCAACGATTGGTCGTTCTGATAGCTCACGTGTCAACAGCCGTCAACAATGAATTGAATCATCGTCGATGCAGTGGAAGACGGCCATGGAATAGTTGCGTCACATCGCCACGTTGTTGAATAAATTATCCAGGCATGGTCGATAGGTAAAAAAGCCAAATTATGTTCTAGTTACATTTGAAACAAACAAAGTATATCACTGATCTCGTCTCTTTGAGATATAAAGAATAATATAAAAATCAAGAAAATCGGCCGATAAATAAAAAAGTTGCTAAAAAAAGCTAAAATAAACAAAAGCAATTTTTAAAATCAAATTTATTCGTAAAACAGTTGGTTTTCAACCGATTTTTATGAAACAAAGACCAATGTACTTCTTTTTTCAAGCTGATTTCAGCAATGTGACTTTCAAATTCCTCAGAATTATATTTTTTACTTTTAGATTTTAACTTTTAGGCCTACTCCATAAGGTGTTATATTCCTTGCATAACAATAGCGTAATACATCGACGGGGAGAAGCGTCTTTGTTTCGGCCAGCTGGATAGATAGCCTGTGATTGGTCGAACACTTTGAGATGCTTGATTCACAATTCTACACAAACGGACCCTGGCGGTCTATCAAAGAGCTGTTACAAATTTATTTACCGACTATTTTTCTTGGTGCTAAAATTACAAAGTAATAATTTCGCATCAGAAAAAATAACTCTGAAGTTCCTATCTCTTTATTACAATAAAATTGATACCTCGAATGACAAAATAGACCCACAAATAAGGGAGTTATAAATTATTCATAATATTTTTAAAAGTTTACAATAATGGTCTTCAAAGTCATTTTTCATCACCAAAGTCGTAATTTTTAACCGATTTTTACCAAACAAAGTGCAATGTCAATGATTTTCACCCGCAAATAAAATAGGATTAAAATCGCAATTTCTGAAACATATTTTCTTTTCTGTCGGCAAATTTATAAAAATCAAAGCTGAAAACACCCTGCGGCAGTGACAGGGCCTGCCATTTCCTTCACAACGATTGGATTTTACTTACTGAGGCCAGTCTTGGCTACCCCGCCCATGAATATTATGTCGTTGTCGGTTTTTGTCGGGTTGAATCTTAAAGAGCCTACAAATGCAGCACAAATCCCTTTCGAAGTGGCATTCTTTTTTTCCACTATAAAACAATAAGTCGAATGCTTGGCAGGTCTGTATCACTGCGTACATAGACACACGTTAGTTGTGGTAATATCTATAGAAATACCACCTTGAGTGGTGATAAGCCAAATTACACATCTGGAATACAACATTTGCATACAAGGTTGTTTGAGTACAGAATTATTGAGAAAAATCGTGGATTTATTTTTCTTGTAACCATTGTTTAAAATGTATCAAGCTGATTATGTATATATCTCCGTCTTTTTATTTTTTAAATTTTAAACTAAAGTTAGGAATTTGTTTTTGGCCAGTAATCGTAACTTTATCAGACTTATTAGACCCCTAACCAGATCAAAACAACAACCCCAACACCCCTGACAACATTACCCCTGAGTTTAAGAACATAGGCAAGTTATTGTTCTTAAGCCGAACTGGGCTTTTATGTTCTGTATCATTCTATTTCACCCAGTTTCAACCCGTAGACTTTTTCGATCCCAGCCCGTTGACATCCTAACATCTCGTCAGGGCAAAAGTGGATACAGTATTATCTAACGAACGAAGTACTGAAAATATTGAGGACTTGGTAATAGTGTCCTTTATTAATCTTTAATATATTGACCTCGTCTCTGGAGATAAGTTTAAATCCAAAGTTATGCTTTCGGCTTTGGAATTAATTTGCGTGTTGTAAAGCCGACAAATTCCATCCCGTCTATACAATTAAGTCGTTTACTGCCAATTTGATAACGATAGCATTGAATTCTCCATGAATTAAATCTATCATTATGTTATACAGCTAGTCTTGTCAAGACAGTACAACTTGTAACAAAATTTTCTGAAGTTAAAGGACATGAATCGACATCGTTAAAATTTTTTGGCCAAATTCAAGCCATTATTGATGGCACTCACTGAATTATCAAGATTATAACATTTTTTTTATAAAACTGCTTCTTAAGAGATACAGACCTTTGATGTTTTTTGTGCTGCTTATACTATTATGACTAATAATAATATTTTTGACAAATTTAATACTAATCATTTAAAACAAATAGTTACTGAGTGCTTACCCACTATCATAGATTGAAAAAAAATGTAAAAAAGGCAAAACACACACACACACACACACACACAAACACACAAATCAAACAAATAAACAAACAAAAGCAGGAAAAAATACCCCCCCCCCCAAAAAAAAAAAACAAAACAACCAAACCAAACAAGCAAACAAAAACATTTTAAAAACAAAAAAAAAAACAAAAAACAACTCCCCCCCCCCCAAATAAAAAATAAAAACCAAAACAAAGAAAACATGACGAATCTTCCTCTGTGCACAGCCAACCCAAACTCTCGAGCAGGTATTTGAATTGGGATACTTGCCAATAGTAGAACACGAAAATAGTTCCTTATAAGAAAGCAATCACCATTCTGGAATAAAAATCATATCACAGAAGAAGAAAAAACACACCCAAAAAGAAAACACGAAATTAACAATTACACACAGACACACACACCTCAAACACACATACACACTCAACTATTTATTTGACTCACAAACAGAGGAGGTGGGGTTTGTCAAACATTTAAGACGATACGGATATATCATGTAATTACGTGACATTTAAGGAAGATTCAGATTCAGATAGGAAAAAACCACCTTTCCATATACTCCCGACATTCTTTTGTGTTGAAGATACAATTTGTGAGCTTACTACGTATAGTTATAGTTATAGCTCTCCGGTCATTCTGTTTTAGTAGACAAAATGACGCTTTCGGTAAAACACTGTAAAATCCTCATAAACAATAAAAAATCCTTGCAGGAATGAATGCAAACAATAATTATACGTCAAAAGACTACGGAGATATCTAGGAAGACCATGATGAGGAGGGCAGCGTGGCTCAGCGGTACAGTCTTTGCTTCGTACCCGAAAGTTACCGAGTTCGATCACCCGCCGCTGCGCTGTGTGGCCTGGAGCAAGTCACCTCACCATAGCTCAATTTGCGGCGCTGTATGCGGTTGACACCTGTGTTATTCCAGTCTTCACCTGGAATAGACCCAAGAGCCTATTTCACGGAGACGACAATCATGTACTCTTTAGCCAAACTTAACAGTTCTCTAGGGAGATAGCAGGGGGAATTAAGGTATAATTGTGCAAATAGGTGATGAAAGCATGAAAATTGGCACACAGGTACCTTATACCACCAAGAACACAATCTGATAGAGAAGCATTCTGACATTTTACAAAAAAAGTTGGTTTTAAAGCATGTTATATTTTACTATATAAACATTAGTAAATTCAGGCGGAATAATCGAGGAAATTCTATTCGCCCTCTTACTGATTAGTACTGAACATATTAATTATGTTGCGAAATTACCATATTTTCTCTCGTACTTTTTGTTGTATATCAACCATAGACATATTCCCTATCTTATAGCTTTCATTTTGAAAGATTTAGGGTTGTTTGTTTTCAACAGGGCATATGTTAACAGCGTCAAAAAGGACGAAATTAAATATTATTTGAAAATGAATAAAACCATGAAAATTATATTACACAGTACAAAATCCACGGCCAACTCCATATTCATGTGGCTTTACAATAAAAAAAAAACCCTGTGAGCGTTTATATAGCGCAATATCCACCAAACTGTTCAAAGCACTTTAATAATAATAATAATAATAATAATAATAATAATAATAATAATAATAATAATAATAATAATAATAAAAATAATAATAATAATAATAATAATAATAATAATAATAATAATAATAATAATAATAATAATAATAATAATAATAATAATAATAATAATAATAATAATAATAATAATAATAATAATAATAATAATAATAATAGATCTTTATTGTCCATAAATATGGCAATTTGTCATTTAGTTACACTTGTTATAACGTTAAACGATAACTGTAACATTGAACAGATATTTCACTCCTACTTATTTTCTCTCTCTCTCTCTCATTCTCTCTCTTTCTATATATATATATATATATATATATATATATATATATATAATATATATATATATATATATATATATATATATATCTTCCTCTCTTTCTTTCACACGTGCGATATACACAACATTAACATATTAATTTCGTTTTCAATTTGTTACGATTGTGGCAATTCGACACCAACAATTATCATCATTATCAATTGGTCAGTTAATCTTACATTAAATAAATTAATCAGTTAATCAGTCAACGAATCAATCCTTGGTTTTTCTGTACCATATAAAATATTCAAAATTTTTATTGCTGATGGAACGAACGTTGATTTATACTTGTTAGTTCTACATTTAATCTGACAAAACCTTCTCCCAGATGGTAAAAGACTAAATTCATGGTATAAAATATGTTTTTTATTGTTGGTAATTGAGAATGCTTTCCTTTCTATTGCTTTTCCATGAATTCTTTCTACTCCATCAAGAGGATGGTTTATTATTTTTGATGCCTCTTTGATAGATTTTGAAATTTTTGATTTATCTTTAAGTCGGCATCCTCCAAACCATATGGTGCAGCCAAACGCAATTACACTTTTAATCAATGAGTCATAAACTCTTAACATAGTTTTCTTCCTTACTTGAAATGTTCTCAATTTCCTTAGGATGTATAATCTTTGGGCAACTTTCTTAGATATTATATTAATATGTTGAGAGAAATTGAGGGAACTATCAATGGTTATTCCTAAATATTCAAAATAGTCAACTATCTCAACATCATCTTTACCGATCGCCACACACTTTAAGTCGTTTTTATTTTTTACACCAAACACCTGTTCTTTCGTTTTTTCAACATTTAATTCAAGCTGATTTTGTTTACACCAATCGGTGAATATATTTATTTGTTTGAAATAATTCTTTTTCGGTAACTTTATCTTTTAATAAGCCAAGAATAGCAGTATCATCTGCACATTTCACTATAAAACAATTTTCAAAGGATGGTCTGCAGTCGTTGGTGTATAAGATGTACAGGATTGGGGAACTCACGCAGCCTTGGGGACATCCGTTCGACAACGTTCTTTTGTTGGAGATATGTTCACCCAATTTTACACATTGCGGTCTATGGGTCAGAAACTCTTTATACCATTTAATAAAGTAGTTTGGAATATCCATGTTGCACAACTTTTGAAGCAAAATATCTGTGTTCATGGCATTAAAAGCTGACGAAAAGTCGACAAACAGGATTCTGGCGTAATTCGAGGGCGTTTGGTCAAGGTGTTTTGAGATCGAATTTGTGGCGGTTAATAGTGCGTCTTCTACACTGAGATGTTGCTGGTATGCAAATTGGTACGGATCTAGCAATTTCAGGTCATAACATTTTTGTAGGAGCTCAGATTTTAAATTTTTTTCTAAACATTTCATTACAAGCGATGTAAGCGCCACTGGACGGAAGTCGTTCAATACGGTCGGACAACGCTTTTTTGGAACTGGAACGACAATCGATGTTTTCCAAAGTACTGGCACTGATTGTTCATCGATTGACCTTTGAAAAAGTTTTGTATAAGGTATATACTTTACAATGATTCCCGGACGGGGTAAGCTTTCAAGCTAATGCTAACTACCTTGAGACCTGATATTGACTGTTTAAAGTCAAGAGTTAAGCCTGACCAAAGTTGCTTGGATTTTCCTTATAGTCCTTTCTAATCAAATTACATTTTCAACCTACCTAATTGTTTATGAGTCAACACCGGTTTACGTTTTATGTTTCCCTTCAAACACCACCGCCAGCCCCAATATTGGCCCATTCTAAAAATAACTTTTTGGAAACTGTTAGCCACCCACCAAATTTCCACCAACCCGCACCCCTCCATCCTGCTTCTACCTTCGCGCCGCTTCGTGTTTGTCACAATGATATGTCCTAGAAAGAGGAGCTACGGCGTTAGCTCTCCTCTTTCTAGGGATATATCGCATTCACACATCGGACGCCATGATAAATATTGTTGCCGATTAAAAAATATCAACTTTTATTTACTTAATTTCTTGGCTCACAGACATCGCTGGAAGTGCTTCTCTATCACATTTTGTAGCCCTTGACGTGCTTTACAATCCCTGAAAGTTTCATGGCTTCATCATTTGTTTGCACAATTGAGCTATTTTTTGCCCTTAATTCCCTCTGCTAAGACCACGATTTTCATCGACAAGCCCTTAAAAGCGTGTTTGGTTGGGATATGTTGCCCACGATCACATCCCCCCCCCATCCCCCATAACGCCTTTCAAATAACATAGATACATTTAAAATATTTAAATTTCTTGCAATTTTGTCACAATATTAGTTGAGTTGTTTGCAATTGTATATAAATATATCAGGTGGTCACCGCTATTTATGTATTTCTATTGTAAAAAGTTATAAAGATATCTTTTTCAAATTTGTTTTACTATTCTTTATTAATTGAATTAAAATATCAAAATAATTATATTAACGGTCTTTGAATATCTAAATTCTTGTAATACCACATAAAGATAAAAATTTCGATATTGAAAAAAAAACGCAACTTATTGTGGCATTTACGCTTTGTAATTAAAAAAAAAGAAGACACTTGTTGCTATGCCTGGGAAACTCTATGCTGATAATTACATAAAACTATTGGAAGAAAATCTCTTGTCAGACTGTGAACGCCTTTACCCAGGAAATAATTACAGTTTTGAACAAGATGGCGCTACCTACATCTCATGCGAGCAAAAGAACACACGCTTTTCTTCGAAGTAGGAATAATTATTTCATAGAGAAAGACAACTAGCCGCTTCAACCACCCGGCCTGAATCCATGTATTACGCAATTTGGAATTCTTTGAAAGAGAAGGTTTATGGTGGACAAAGATCTGCATTCACAGAAGAAACCTTGAGAGAAAGAATTATTTTCTACTGGGAGGAGATAACCATTGACAAAATTCGGAAGTGTGCATTTCAAGTTGGAAAAAGAGACTACGTTACGTCATAAAGAGGACGGCGGTGCTATTGATCACTTATTAAAGTGCTAACTTTGTAATCATTGGACTAAAATATGCATGTGAGTGTGCCGATAGACGATTTCTCACATGATGAGGAGAATCATGATGATAATATTGTTTAAGGTGACAGAATTAATGTTTGCTAAAATGGCAACAAATTAAATGTTAAAGTCGTCGTCATTTTACTCTCTGCAATATTGCGCCATTGTATTTCTCAACACCGTTTTGAAAAACCACTGTACCTTTTTTATTTCTCAATCTATATTCATACAGTCTACGTATAAGGATTTATTTGTTTATTTTTATTTTGAATTTGGAAGAAATCTAGTGCGTCTCAGAGATAAAATAATATATTTAGAAAGAAGACATGCCATTTTGTCTTCTCTGTATACTCTGGAAGGTAGAGATATCATCGTGGGGTCAATGCAGAGGTCTTTGAAGATTGGCTAAAGAACGGTTTGCTGCCTTCCCTCGAAGCACCCGGCTGTTCTGTATTAGACAAAGCCTTCAAGGCTCCAACTTCAGCGACTATAAAAGCTGACATGCTTTTTATGGCTTCATATTCAGATACTGTATGTATTAACAGAACATTCCATTTTAACGAATTCCTTCAAAATGGATAAGCCGAAAATTCATAATTTTGATACTGTAAATCATCTATGAGATTCGATCCTTACTAGTTATCGATTTTAATATAACTGTAATAAGCGGAACCCTGCCTAATGATTTAAAATTCTTGAAAAAATACTTTTTGGCTAAGACAAATTGATTCAAAAGGTTCATAAAAACGTTTGCAGGTGTGCATTGAGGGACAGCTGGGAAAAAGAAGAAAAACACGCGCCACTTATTAAAAATATGATTATAGTTGCAATTTGTTATGCCATTCTCGAGGATAGGATTTCTTGAGTTTAACAAGAATATTTAAAATGTAAACCAATCTTGCAGGAATTATGCAGGGGTCTCAAGTATTTCCGATCAGATCCCATCATGTCTTTTAAAAAAGGAGCATAAAATAATATCATATATTCTTAATATCAATGAAACATTGTCAAATCTACTTTAGTAGGGATCTTGATAGCTCAGTCGGTAGAGCACTCGCTTCACAGGCAAAGGGACCGAGATCGATCCCGGTGAATTCGAGACCCAGCAGTTATTGTGAAGCTGAGTCTATTAGATCTGACAAAAAGAACTTTGCAGTTAACTAGCGTCTTATCCAGAGAATAGAAAGCAATTGCTATTGTCCGTTTCAAACTATAGAAACTAGGATAAATTCCGGCTACTTTTTTTTACCATTCATTACCACTTTTTTAAAACTTAAGAAATATATTAGACGGTTAAGAAAAAACTTTACAAAAATCATCATGCTTTGGTGACAATGTGGTTGGTTTATGTATAAATTAGATGTAAAAGAGCCACTAATTATGATTCATCATTCAAGGCATTGCACTATGGTTAATAAATAATAATAATAATAATAATAATAATAATAATAATAATAATAATAATAATATTAATAATATAATAATAATAATAATAATAATAATAATAATAATAATAATAATAATAATAATAATAATAATAATAAATAATAATAATAATAATAATAATAACATTTGTGATAATGATAATGATGATGATGATGATGATGATGATGATGATGATGATGATGATGATGATGATGACGACGACGACGATGATGATGATGATGATGATGATGATGATGATGATGATGATGATGATGACGACGATGATAATAACAATAATAATAATAATAATAATAATAATAATAATAATAATATAATAATAATAATAATGATAATAATAATAATAATAATAATAATAATAATAATAATAATAATAATAATAATAATAATAATAATGATAATAATAATAATAATAATAATAATGATAATAATAATAATAATAATAATAATAATAATAATAATAATAATAATAATAATAATAATAATAAAAATAATAATAATAATAATAATAATAATAAAAATAATAATAGCAATAGATAACTAAAAATATGATGGTACGTGATTGGAGGAAAAGTCTTGACATCCTTGGTCCAGTTTTCCGATTTTATGTGATATGAATCAATCCCATTCACACATTCTATTTTTTTCTTTGTAGCGTTTTTTTCGATACAGAGTCCATTGTGCTGAAAACGTTGGTCGCCATTTTGAAGAAAATGTACCGTAATCAATGAACTGAACCGTGTAAAATGTCAACAACAAAAATTAACTCCCTTACCGCATACTCTCTATACAGAAAAATAAAAGTGCTAAAAACGCACTGTTATGAAAAAATGCTAGAGTGGTTCTATAGCATGTGTCATTTATATGGTTCTTAGCTACCTGTATGCCAATGTCCATGCTTTCAATCCCAATTTGCACGGTTTTACTCACACACACATACACACACATATGTATATAAACACACACATACATACACACACACACACATATATATATATATATATATATATATATATATATATATATATATGTGTGTGTGTGTGTGTGTGTGTGTGTGTGCACCATTTACTTTCTACTCGTTATAATCCATTTTAAATCAAATTTGACATTTTATATATCTCTCGACCTAAATACAAATTGGCTATTCAAATATTCTTCCATCCATCCACCCGTTATCGTTTTTACTTTAATATGAATATAAAGTCTACCCTTTCTCACTTTAAGACAACTAAAATGGCCACGCTTTTTTATTCTGGGGAATTCCGCCGACGGACAGTTCTTGGCGTAATCTGCGGAGAAACTGAAACACTTTTTTCCTCTGGGAAAAGACTTGCCATTTCGGTTTCCGATCTCCATGACGTAAAGGAAGAACAACTGTCACTTCTAGAGAGTTGTCCTCCACTGCCTTTGATTTTCTGATGTTGATGTTGTTGCTGTTGATCTTTAAAATGTTGTAGTTGCTGGAAAGCTGCGTTGTTAGCTTTTGAGTTTGATGAAAGTGGATGGGATGACGAGGTGGATAAGTAAGCGGGATAATCGTTGTCGCTGCTGTAGGGGCTAATGTCGGAGCTTCTGGATATGAAAGACGTTGGAGAAGTGTAGGCGCTGTCAGTTTGTTTCGTCGTGGGCCACTCTGGTCAGCATGGAATCCCCATCATGGCACTGAAGTATCTGTAAATGAAACCAATAATTTCAAATCTTTTTTTTAATTATTATTTATTTATTTATGTGTATCTTTATTGTGTTAACTGCACATTAAATTAAAATAGATTGAAGGAAATTGTAAATGAAAACTAAATCAGTATGTATTTATTATAAATAAAACAGTCACCATCTATCGCACGTCGCTAGAAAAAGAAAACACATAAGACTAAAAGAAATATGAACTTACATGAGAACAAGTAGATAGAGCCCTTTTTTTTTTGGTTCGCTTTGCAATAAGTGTAAATATGAAAAATAAATGATGTCAACCCGAAGTGTCCTTAACAAAAAAATGAGCCAGGTATTTTTGATAGATTATTTATGGCTTGGTCACGTACATAGGATAGGCATCGTGTATGGTGAACTAGTTTCTGGACTACCGGCTGGACGGCTCTGCGTTTCTATAATGTCTGCAAGAGAAACATGAAATTGATAGGCATCAACTGTTACTCAAACAAATGGGAATCGCTTGCTGACGACCGCGATAAGGGAAGGAGTCAAGACAGGTGAGGAGAGGAGAAAAAAAAGACGTTTTACGAGAGGAGAGCAATGAGGAATGAGAGGCAGCAGAACCAAGCACTAAACACACAAACTACGTGTGCAGCAACTGCAAGGATCAGACTGCTGAGTCACGCCCGTCGCTCTTAACAAGATTTATGAGACTAAAACCACACCGGGTGCAAACCATCATTTCTTGAGACGAAAGTATGTCTACAATTAGTGTTGACCGTTATCACAAATTTTCGATATCGACACTATACGATATTTCGTCACATAAAATATCGATATATCAATATTTCGGCCTTTTTAAAAAATCTGCCAAATTCCTGTCCTGTGACGATAATTGTCTCTTTGACATATTTGATGCATATATTGTTAGCAAATACTTGCTTATACATTCTCACAACACATTACTAACTTGTATGAAACATAAAAAACAAAAATCGAGAGAGATTCAGGATAGATATGACGTATTGTATTGACGGGGGTAGAGGAAAATACCCTGTCCTTTTTTTTTGCATGATGGCTAGAAGTCGAATTCTTAACAAAATGGAGTGTCTTGTTGTATACACATATGAATTCAGCTGATGCAAATTGCCATTTTCTAACATCCTCATAAAAGTTTGTAACAATCAGACTTTTAATTTTTTTATTATATATTACTAAAGTTTGTCCCCAAGTGCGTTACTCATTCCTGTAACGGCAGTGAAAATTAACCAATTAAAATCCTCTAAACAATAGAAGTGCAACTAACAATGTTTTATCGCCGTAGATACCTCTTTTCCATCATGGCCGAAACTTCAAACACATGGTTTTTTCATCCAGTGTGATTTCCAGATCAAAACCGCTTCAAGAATGGTGAGTAATGTTCAACACTAGACCATGACCCTCATTCCTGTTACCAGGGCTTGTTATTTAAATTAGGCATATAGCTTTTTTAAGGCTCTAAATAATAGTCATACTTTAATGTTGGAGGAAAGCATATTTTAAGGATAGTATGAATCGAAGCGAGATAAACTCATCCCTGTTACACTCATTCCTGTTAAACCTTGTTTTGTAACAGGAATGAGGGATGTAACAGGAATGAGGAAAACATAACAGGAATGAGTAACAGGAATGAGGAATGTGAACTTTCATAAAATGAAACACATGTTTTATTGTAACTAAGTCCTTTGGAGCATAATGGCCCATAGAATCGGAGCTTATCCCTGTTTCTGTAGCATGAAACAGACATTTAACTTATGAATACGACGTTGGTCTATAGCAAATTACTTTCCCCAGCAGCACTGGTACCATATTATACACCTGGGTGAAGCAAAGTGAAGCAACCAGAATTAATTCCCTTGATTAAGGAAACCACTCTATGGTTGTGGAGATTGTCGAACCTGGTACCTCCAAGTCGGGAGTCCCTTTCGGTAAACACTCGGCCACGGCGCCTCCACGTGGTTTATTGATTCATAGCATATTCTTTTGTTTCATAAGGATGTGTTTGGTAATGTGTTTTGAAAACCACTGAAGTGTTACGGGCTATGTCCATTAAAGTAGTAACATTCATGGTTACAAGGTTACCATTAAAAACAATTTTTTATTGTATACATATTCATTTCTTCCATTGCTGAAAGACTATTTTTAGTGCAAAGTTACCTTGCCAATACCAAATGTCTAATGTCCAAACATAGTTTGTTGCCTGTTAGGCTCAGATACATTTTAGATGATTACTATGATTTTAACGTCCCGGTATCGCTTGTACAAATGTGACATTGTATCACATAATAGTCTTCTTTGTTTCTTGACTTTAATTCTTGTTACACCTTGTTTTGTAAGAGGCATGAGGGTGGCGAAATGGAACTTGATATTATTGTTCATTTTCAAGGGTCATAGCTTTGTTGTAACGATTGTTTTATTTTGTTTTCTTCACAAAGGCCAAAAAAGCCATGACGTCAGCCGAGAGCAACGACCTTACCGTCAAAGACGAGATGGAGATCCTATTCGACGTGCTGTTTGTCTTTAAAAAGAACAAGACAAATACCAGAGCGACAAATCGAGTGGAAAGAAATAGTCCATAAAAGATAAGACACCAAGAGAACAAGGAAAACAGAGAAAGAATTGGATAAAAAATTATCACACACACACACTACAAACCTGAAACAGCAAAATCTTGATCTGAGTTACACTCCATCCTCACACTCAAAATCTCCACTCCAGTATGTTTCTCGTCAAAGATATCAAGCTACTAAAACAGGCTGTTCTCCTCTCTTTCTCATTCGAAAAAGAAATCCAAAAAGTACAAAAAGCGCTAGGACAGGTCATTAAAAAAACACAAACTTCCGTTGACAACCCGATCAAAAACTAGAAAACTTTTGAAAGATAGCAGAAAACAAAAACAAGAAAGGTGGCAAAAATTCAGTGAAAAGAACATTACAATAGCATTTTGCACTCCTATAAGACATCAAACATTTGAGGAACAGAAGGCACATGTACAAATCCGTGAAACATTTGGCAGCTGGTATGACTCTCAAAAATATAAACTCTTGGAAAATTTCGGAAACGACGTCAAATGCCTCCAAAATGTCCAGATCTTGTCAAACAAATAGTACGAGATTTTTTCCTGAAAGGTGACACTTCTAAATTAGCTCCAAGAAAGAGAAACACAATAACAAGAAATAAAGTCAAGAAATAAAGAAGACTATTATGTGATACAATGTCACATTTGTACAAGTGATACATCTCTTGAAACCCATATGTGTCAATTTCTTCATTCTACCGAATTAAGCCATTTTGGTTTTTACTCCAAGAAAAAGGGACAGAGAAAAATGTGCATGTAAATAATGTGAAAACATTAACATGGTTGCTTCAGCGCTTTGGAGAAAAGGAGTCAAGAATGTTCAAAAATGTTGTTCGTCACATCAATTAAATTGCATTCATTTCTACAAAGTGATTTGAAGCAACGGGTTTTCAAAGGTAACGATGGAGACATGCCTGAACTTGCACCGGTTGACTTACACAGTAACTCAAGTGATGAACATGACCAAGATGACATAGACATTAAGGTGATGCCGACTGAAATCGATTACAATGGGTTTATCAAAAGATTGAATGAATAAAAATCATTTGATGAAGTGGTTGATGAATGTGAAAATCAAGCATTACGTGTTTGTGAAATAGTTGGGGCCAGCAGAAGTGTAATCAAAAATCGCATTGGTATTGACAACAGGTTTACACATTTCATTTCAAATGATATACCTAGATCTCTGTGTGATGGGAAACGGTTATTTTCAGTCAAGATGAGGGCCGATGGGGATTGCCTGCCTGCCTGTGGTGCAGTGTATGCATTTGGCAAAGACACACAAACAGACGAAATACGAATAAGATTGATACAAGAGCTGGCTTTACGCAAGGACCATTATTTAATTTGTCAGATCCAAACCTTACTTCACTCAATGACAACATCCAGACAGTTGTTGATTTTTTGTCACAAACTTGGACCAGTATATTCTCGATGTTCACATAAGTGATAAAGATACCCCGGAAGAGATGTTCAAACTGGACGTTATGTCATTAAGTAAACCAAAATCATACATGGGTATGTGGCAGCTTCTTGCTCTTTCTAGTGTTTTAAAAATGCATCTTTTGTCTGTTTATCCAAACATTCCGAACTGCCACAAAAGAGTTATCTTGAGTCAATTGATTCAACCTAGAGTTAAGTTAACAAACAATGTTGGTGCTCTTTTGTGGGTCTCTACTAACATAAGCCCCAAACCAATGTATTGGCGCCATAACCATTTGGTCCCCTTCTGAGTTTCAATCACTAAGTGTATTGGATTTATAATCCTTTCGAATAAATATGTTGTAATTACTCATTCCTGTAACAGAAAACTCATTCCTGTTACGTCCACTCATTCCTGTTACACAAACTCATTGCTGTTAAGAATGACTTTTTCATTTTTTTTCATGATAAATATAAATACTTGAAAGGAAATATTATTTGTGGTGGTTTAACACTTATATACCTAGACTATGGTAAACAATTTTTATTTTTATCATTTTCCTTTAATTTTTTGGAGATGATGATTGCTCAAATAATCTCCTTTGTTTTCAAAAACTGATTTCTGAATGCCTTTTGTAAAACAATAAATGTCATTTTGTTGTCAGAATTAGTATCAATGCTCTGTGTTTATTGTTTTTCAATGTTTTATTTCAATAATTGTCCAAAAATGTGTTAACTTATGTAATGTGACATATTTTTATAAGCGTAACAGGAATGAGTCACATGTGGATCGTGATTCACAAATACTTGAATAAGTGACCACTGGAAACTCATTAAGCCCTGTTATTACAATTTTATGTCGCATACATATCACAGAAAACATACACAAAATAATGAGTATGTTGGAAATACTTGACTTTTTAAAAATTTGAAGACTCGAATTTGGCGTTTTTTTGAAAACGGCCGATTTATCGATGCAAATGAGTTATACGTCGATATAACATCGATAAACATACGTGTCCTCCCCCCCCCCCACCCCCACCACCCCGCTATTTATGAAAACGTTCTTCATTTCTTCATTGTTTTTCATTGTATATTGTGTTGTTTTTTTGGCTCCGTCATTCTGAGTCAATAATAGCAAGAAATGCAGTGAAAAAATTGTTTCTGTTTCTTTTTTAAGGGTTTTGCAGACCTGGGTTGCAGATTGTTAGAATTCCTCATTGTCAATTTCATTTTCAAAATTTGTCAAATAGAGCCAAACACTACTTACACTCTGACCCTTTGAATTGCTCATTCGCAAACAAATTTATTTTACAAAACTGGCGGAAATTATTTTCCACCCGATTCTCTGTGTGACCATTTTTTTGGGGGGGGGGGGGGGTGGTGAGAGGGGTGGGGATATGCAGGTGACCATCCAGCAGCAGTTGTGAACTGCGGGCATAAAATATATCGATATCGATATGTCGTTTTAAAATCGACATAACTCGATTTTATTATTCATATCGATATATCGATATTCCGATACGATATGCCCAACACTACCCACTATTTATGTGTGAGTGCAATCTGCTTTATTATAACTATGAAATT
>NC_088360.1:62175635-62183135 GCF_034508935.2 Berghia stephanieae | reverse complement strand
GTCTTTTGCGTCATGGAGGAGTATTAGATTATATTGGTCAGGCCATTCCTAAACAGTATCTCCATTTTCGTTGAAATCACTGTGTCCCTTTTTGGTGCGGTGGCTGTTAAAGTAAACTACAGTCAAGATCAACAGCCAAAACGGTCGTTATTTACAGGATTAATGATAAGGGGGGGGGGGGGTATATGCACACTATCTTATCCTCATATTATTCAAAGCATTGGAACCTATCACGAGTCATTGTTTATTATTGTTGTTGTTACTGTTCAATTATTACTATTATCATTAATATTATGTATTATCATTATTATTATTATTATTATTATTATTATTATTATTATTATTATTATTACTATTATCATTAATATTATTATTATTAATATTATTATTATTATCATCATCATCATCATCAACATCAGTATGATAAAACCATGCAAGAAACATCTCCTTCTGAATTGCCAAATTCTTATCTTGTGAATTTGGTTGCAGGCTTAAGACTGCCAGTGGCCATTAAGATGTTTTTTTTTTAAGTTTTATTTTTTCGTTTTTTGCTTTCGTTATTATATTTTTTTTTCTTTTTGTTTTGTACTTTTCCTTTTTTTACTTAATCATTTTTTTTTTGTTTCTTTGGGTTTTAAAAAAGATTAATGTTTTGTTTTTAAATTTCTGTTTTAAAATTCTTTTCTCTCTGATATTTTTAGGGAACAGATGTGTGAGTTGATTCATTTCTTATTGAAGTAGTCAGTGATAGTGATAGAAGATTGTCCTTGCTTCAGCCTGCTGTCCAACAACTCCTCTTCAATATTGTTAATGTTGTGTAATGATTTTCTCAAACACTCTTGCTCAAGACATTTTATAAGTCTTACAAGTGATGAAAATCCTTCCTGCAAGCTAATATGTTCTTCAATTTTGTCCTCTTCTCCGTCATCTTCATCATTATAGTCATTATCATCACCATCTCAATCATTTTGAAATGAGGAAAGGAGGTATGTGTACACCATTACCATAAAAGAAAATGTCATTGTTTAAACAACGTGGAACTGTTTAAAGTCGGTTTGCTATCAATGACCAAAGGCCAGAAAGCAAGTGTCAAAGCAGAATGACCATATTGTACAATCAAATCACTCGTCTAGACTGCTCGATTGCAGCCCACAATGACAGCGAGGCGCCGAGAGACATCAAAGTCAATCACCATGCAGTCACACGAAAACCCGAACAGCCTGTCTCTGTCACCTTTTGTGAAAATCTCCATTGTGTTGTTTAAACAAAGCGTGAATGTGTGAACACACACCAGGCGATGATAGCCTACTCAATAAATTAGCGAAATTATTACGCTGTGATTACCCCCAGACACCTGTCTGGGGATAATAAAAATTTGTTATCCCCAGACACTTGTCTGGGGATAACGAATTTTTATTATCCCCAGACGCATATTTGAAACTCCGCTCTTTTAAACAATTATCCACATTCCAGAATATGGAATGTTTCCAGATGCACATAGAAATAAGGAAAGTTAATAAAATATCTATAAAAACATAAAATTAACCAACATTGAAATCAGTTGTTACTACATATACACAATATGCGTCGACTTCGAAGTGGGTGTCATGGCCGAATGGTTTAGTCGTCTGCCCTGGAAGTTTGACCATAATCGACGTTGTGGATTCGAATCCTGGTAACGTCACTTTTTTTTTTTTAAATTCCGTCTTCTTTTTACAGAACGTTGAAAGGGATAAATGTCCCATTCATCCTCCCCCCCCCCACCTCTTTTTTTATTATTAAACTCTCTCTCTCTCTCTCTCTCTCTCTCTCTCTCTCTCTTCTCTCTCTCTCTCTCTCTCTCTCTCTCTCTCTCTCTCTTGTTTTTTTTCTAGTTTCTAGCAAATATATTCGTCCCCACTCCGATCTCAAATAGTGTCTAAAAAGAATAAATAATTAAAAAGCAAACAAACAGAAATATTCAGAGAGCGACCAAATGGTCAGATAGAGGAGAAAAAAAAACAATAATTGTTTTAAAAATAAAAACAATAATTGTTTTAAAAATAAAAACAATTTAAGAAATTCATGCTCAGAAACGGAACATTTACATAAAGGTTTAGCAAACAAAAAACTCTAAGGTTTAGGTCAAAATATAAAAGAAAAAAGAAAAAGAGAGATTTCCCTCGGAGCAGGGAATAGTGTTAACAATAATAATAATAATAATAATAATAATAATAATAATAATAATAATAATAATAATAATAATAATAATAATAATAATAATAACAATAATAATAATAATAATAATAATAATAATAATAATAATAATAATAATATAAATAATAATAATAATAATAATAATAATAATAATAATAATAATAATAATAATAATAATAATAATAATAATAATAATAATAATAGTAATAGTATGATATTAAGAGTATTAATAATAAAAATAATACTATTATTGATAATAATATAATAATGATTATGATGGTAATAGTAATAATAATAACAAATAATACAATTATTTATTATTATTATTATTATTATTATTATTATTATTATTATTATTATTATTATTATTATTATTGTTATTATTATTATTATTATTATTATGATTGACCAAAAAAAAAAACAAAAAAACAAAACAATAATAGATCGAGAGCAAATTAAATAATGAAATAATATTATCGGAGAAATAAAAAATTCAACTGATTAAAAAAAAACTCTTGCTCGGAACTCGGAACAAAAGTGAAAACAATGAAAATCAATTGGGAAGAAAGAAAGAAAAGTGAAAAAAAAAAAATGAATGGGGGGGGGGGGGGGGGGGGGCGGTCGCGACTGGGTCGAATCTGTGCAGCTAAAAGGAGTAAAATGAAAGGTGGCCTTACCCACTGAGCTGCCTATCCACACCGCTATCGGAATATTTTAAATTCATATATGAGCTCCACCATTTTTGCTTCCTTGTTTTGGTAGTTATTTTCATCTCTGATTCGAATAAAAATATGTTGTTGGATCTAGTTTTGTGGACGTGTGATACTAAATTGTATTGTCTTGTGCGAAGCAGACAGGAAAATAACAGTGTGGGTTTTTGGGCTTTGGGCGAACAACACCATGGCCTAGGAATTCGTCCGCGACATAAAAATTATTCCCGGTCGTCCCCAAAATTGTGGCCAGAATGAGCAAATTATAGAAACAAGAGATGATCAATAAAGTTAACAGGTAGGTTGGTAATGAAAATTTTTAAATGGTTGGTGGACTATGAACAGATTTGATGATTAACAACTTTCTTCCTGGTTGAAAATAAAAAGTCGAATTGCCAGTTTGACGTTTTCAGATCAAAGTAACAAAAGAAATTTCATTGATCCATTTGCTTTAAAATATTTTTTTTTAAAAGAGCTGGATTTGACATTTGATCACTATTTACTTTCATCTTGTGTTAAATATCACTTGATATATTAACTGTTTTGGGACACAACCACTAGTATTTTTTCCAGAATATTTGGTATTTTTCACGCCTAGTTTGGCATTTTGCATAAAGTCTTTCTGCCCACTTGCTACATGCGTCTGGGGATAGTATCCTCAGACAGGTGTCTGGGGATAACAAAAATTGGTTATACCCAGACACCTGTCTGGGGATAACGAATTTTTATTATCCCCAGACAGGCGTCTGGGAATAATGACAGCCAAATTATTACGGCAGGTTAGTAAACAAACAAAACGAAAGGTGTTAGGTCGCAAGGTTTTGACTCTGATCAGTAGCAGCGAAGCTCCAGTATGTGGTCTTCAATTCAAGTGGTCGCTATTGAGAGTATGCCGATGACGTCACGCATTTACCACCCACGGTTACTTCCCTTGCACTAAGAGCACTGTAACTTTCTATCGCGTTTTGTTTACATGAGAGAGAGAGAGAGAGAGAGAGAGAGAGAATGAGAGAGAGAGAGAAGAGAGAGAGAGAAAAACAGACAGCAGGCAGAGAGAGAGAGAGAGAAAGAGAGAAGAGAATAGAGAGAGAGAAAGAGAGAAAAATCAGTAACAAACAAAGAGCGAGCGAGATGGATGGAGAGAGATATATTTTAATAAATAAATAAATAAATAAATAAGAGAGAGGAGAGATAGGTAGAGAGAGAAGAGAGAGAGAAAGAGAGAGAAAAGAGGGAGAGAGAGAGAGAGAGAGAGAGAAGAAGAGAGAGAGAGAGAGAGAGAGGAGAGAGAGAGAGAGAGAGAGAGAGAGAGGTTCGTTTTATCGTGTATTCATTGGGAATGGAAGGGAGGGTGGGGTCTTTTGAGACAATAAACAATGTGAGTGAACCCAAAGAAAAAGGGGAGGAGAGTTTAATAGATGACAATTGACCACAAGGGTTTGTGATAAAGAGTGGCAGGTCCTAAATAACTCGAGGTTGCAGCTCAAACAAGAAGATTCAATTATAATGATTTAATGTAAGTCATTACAAATTAGCCCCGCCCCCTCCTCTTCAAGCTGTCGTCTGACTCAAAATGGAAACAATGCAACAAATGATTTGACCAGTCCCATTTTTTAAATTGCAATCTCATTGGTCGATATGTTTCCCATTGACTGACTATGACTTCTTTTGAAACGAAGGGCTTTCTTATACTATCCCTACCTATTCTTTGCTCCACCCCCTCCCTCCTTTTCCCCCTTTCTTTATCTACCAGTCTCTCTCTCTCTCTCTCTCTCTCTCTCTCTCTCTCTCTCTTTGTCTCCCTCGTGTTTCTTTCACACATACAAACACACACATAAACACACACACACACACACACACACACACATATTTATATCTTTATTCTATTGCCCGTTAAGATCGCGATTTAAGGTGGTCTTGGTCGAGTCAGAGAGGTTTCCGTATAAAAGGTCAAATATAGAGAAAAACAGGATCCACAATACATTCTATGAAAATTGTTTGCTATCCTTTAGATAGGAAGCAAAGTACTTTCCCCGAGAAACAGACCCAACAATTCAATCAAAGAATATAATGAGTTGAGGGGGAATTCTCTCTCTCTCTCTCTCTCTCTCTCTCTCTCTCTCTCTCTCTCCCTTTCTCTCTCCCTTCCTCTCTCTCTCTCACTCTCTCCCCCCTCTCTCTCTCTAACTCTCTATCGCTGTGTATGTGAGTGTTGTGTGTGTGTGTGTGTGTGTGTTGTGTGTTGTGTGTTTTGGTGTGAGTGTGTCATTCTTATTGTCAGGAATAGCCATTTTAGTGATTAGTTTATGTATTTTTATTAGGGCAATCTGTCAGATCCTTAGCGCCAGGGATCAACAAATATACGCACTGGAGCGTAAAACAGATATAGAAGTTGCTAATGATCCTATTTACAGACCAATAATGGGGGGGGGTTTTTTTCCCTTGACCCTGCTTTTCGTCCGGGCCAAAAATATGTATATAAAAGGGTTAATCCCTCTCTCTCTTTTCCCTCTCTCCCCTCTCTCCCCTCTTTCTCCCCTCTCTCTCTTTCTCTCCTCTTTCCTCTCTTTTTTTTGGTTTTTTTGTGTGTTTGATTTCTTGCGTGGGTGTGGTGTGTGTGTGTGTGGTTTTTCTATTTTTTGGGAAAACCATTTGGGAAAAGATTTGATTTAATTGCGCAGTATTTATACCAAAGGGCGGGGGAAAATAAAACCCTTTAGATCTTGAAAAAAAAATAAATTTCTCACGATTTTTTACAGTAACAATTCTATGCAAGTTTCCTTTGATCATAACCCTTCACCAAATCACGGAGCCAAAAAATTATTTGTGGTTTTAAAGGAAATTTAGTTCCTAACCCCCCCCCCCCCCCTCTCCTCCTCCCCTCTCCTCTCTTTTCCTCTATCAATTTCTATCTATCTTTCTATCCCTATCTTTTTATCTTCTTTATCTATTTCTTTCTTCTATCATTATCAAAACTACTATCACTATTAATATCTATCTATCCATTTTAAAACCTTTTTTCTCTTTTTTCTATTTTCAATTATCTGTATTTTTTCCACCCTTCTCTCTATCCTTTTTTCTTTTTTCCTTTCTCTCTTTTTGTTTACTCGGAAACATTTGGTGAGTATTCTCAAGAAGCCCCCTTTTTTATACAAAATTAAACAAAAGGGGTTAAACTTTTTTGGCGTAAGGGGTTCATTTCCAACAACAGATCTTTTTAACAAAAGTCAATAAATTGTTTAAGAATTTCGACAATAAAAAAAATTTTTGTTCCCTCGCCGGGGTGTTAATATTTACTGAACCCAAAAACTACAAATTAAACTTAAAGTTACAAAAAAAGCTTGGGCAGGGGGCTTTATTACAAAATACTTTCGGGGCAACAAAAAAACTATTTTTTCCCAACCGGGGGCCAAAATTTTTAAAATTTTTCTGAAGGGGGAATTTTTTTTTTCTACACACAATCTACGTATTCCTCTCATCCCCCCCCTTTTCCTTCCCCCTCAACTCTTCTCAATGTAAAAACCGGATGCCCCTTCGGGGATTAGTTCCATCGAATCCCCCCCTTAACCAAAAAAGGGGATACACTCCCTTCTCTCTCCCCCTCTCTCTCTCTCTCTCTCCTCTTTTTTCCCCCTCTCACATCAAAAATCCCCCCCCCTCTCTCTCACTCTCTCTCTTCTATCTCATCCGTCAAAAATCCACTATCATCTATCAAATTTTCTATCTATATTATTATCTTTACTATCTACTATCTATCTATCATCTATCTACTATCTATCTATCATCTATCATCTACTATCTACTTCTACCTTTTTTTATCCCAACTCTCTCCTATCCTCTCTTATCTCATCTATTTCATCTACTACTATCTACTATCTATCTTTTTTCATTTCTATCATTTATCCCACTATCTATATTATATATATATATATATTATATATAATTATAATATTAAAAATAAATACTAAAAAAACCCCCAAATTTTGCGGGGAAAAACTATTTTTTTTCGTATTTTAAATCTTTTTTTGATTTTTGATTACAGTAAAACACATTTTTAAGATTGCTTGTCTCGGTCCAGCTTTATTTGGGGTGATTTAGTTTACAGTTTAAAACAAATCAAAAATCCAAGTCTTACCACGCTTTACTTGGATGCTTTTCCACCTTAATACTCAAAATTAAAGGCGAGAAAAAAAAAAAAATGGGCAAATTGACAATTTAAAATTTCACAAATCTTCAAGTTTTTTTTAGATTTTAAAAAAACCCTTTTTTATAGAAAAAATTTAATAAATAAACGCCTACAAAAGATCAACTTTTAAAAAAAAAATGAATGAATCTGGGGGTAGAAGCTTTTGAAGTTCCCCCTTTTTAATTATGTGAGGGCAAAAAAAAACTGAACGGACGGAAAAATACATTCCCAATCTTCTACTTTGGTTTGTTGGGCTGAACTAGCGTTTAACAACCAATTTTACAGTTTTCCACAAGTTAACTAAATATTTCCCAGGAATAAATCACTCGATGGGATAAAAAAGACAGTAATATTTTTGATGTTTTAAAAGTGAAATTTTTAAAAAATTTTGTAAAACCGAATACCGTC
>NC_088360.1:62165951-62170951 GCF_034508935.2 Berghia stephanieae | reverse complement strand
CCCCTCTCTCTCTCTCTCTCTCTCTCTCTCTCTCCTCTCTCTCTCTCTCTCTCTCTCTCTCTCCTGCACCTACAGAAACCACAACCACCATCCCCGTTCGTTAAATGCTCTCCCCCTGTGACTGTGACAATGATTAACGATGTTTTAGTTCACGCTCATTATCAAGTCTTGTCAACCCCCCCCCCCCCCTTCTTACCCAAGCTGTATAGTCTACGGTCTATACGATATCTTCTTTTCTTTTCTTTTTTTAACCTATGGCGGGACGGAGAAAAATTTTTTGAAAAAACATCAAATAGCAGCATTGAGTTTTTCAATAATAAATGGGTCACAGTATCCGTTATTCCCCTTCGCAAAAATTATTCGTACGTAAGTCTAAGCCGTCTGTAAATTTTAGAACTGCCAACTTCAACGAATAAAAAAAAATATTCGGAAGTTTGCAATTCAAAAAATCTGTGATGGTGGTGACCTTGTTACTTGTTATGGTGATGATGGCGATAATGACGCTCTGGGCCCGTTTATATGAATGTGGACTAGCGCTTAGTCTTTGATTTTAGCCACTCATTCACTCATGTAGTTCCATATCTGAAGCAGACGTCGGAGGTCATCTTCCGCCAAGCTGATCTATCTCTTGCCAATTCTATTAAAGCAGCGCCACCTTTCTCAGCTTCATCTGTCCAAGTTCTTATCCCTTTCAAATACGTTATTCTTTGTCTTCCTCTTATTCTTTTTCCATTCATCTTTCCAGTCAAGGCGAGTATTTCCAAACCAGGGTGGCGGATAATGTGTCCTAAAATTCCATTTGGCGTTTGATGATTTTTGTTATCAGTGATCTTTTTCTGTTTGCCATTTCTAAAATTTCTTCTTTTCTTTTCCTTTCCATCCATGACACCCTCATCATTCTTCTGTAAAACCACATTTCCACTGCCTCCAGTCTTTTAACCATGGTCTTGTTTATGGTCCAGCTCTCACAACCATATAGCAGCACAGACAGTACATAGCAATCCAGGACTTTGATTTTTGTTTTCATGCTAATATTCCTGTTTTTCATAATTGTATGCAGCTGGTTGAATGCATTCTTCGCCATACCTATTCTTTTCTTTATTTCACAATCTGATTTTCCATTGGATGTTACATTGAAGCCTAAATATTTGAAACATTCAACTTGTTGTATTGTTTGTCCTCTGCTTGTTATTACACAGGCTGGTGGGTTATTATTTTTAGATACCGTCATACATTCTGTTTTAGATATATTCAGTTCCAGTCCCATATTTTCACTACTCCTGACTACAACATCCAGTAATTCTTGTAGTTCATGTTCAGATTCTGCCAGTAGAACCGTATCATCTGCATACCTCAGATTTGTTACATTCTTTCCTCCAATACACACCCCCTTCTTATGTTCGATATCTCTTAATATCATTTCACTATAGAGGTTGAATAAATCTGGAGACAAAACACACCCCTGCCTAACTCCTCTTCTAATAGGTGTAAAACTGCTTAGTTCATTGTCAACACGCATTGCTGCTTCTTGTTCCCAGTACAAATTCCGTAATATTCTTAAATCTTTACCATCAATGTCCAAGGATGATAGAATTTTGAATAGTTTTTCGTGTTGTACTTTATCAAAGGCTTTTGAATAGTCGATGAAACACATATACAGATCTTTATTTACTTCAATACATCTTTCCATCAGCATTGATAATGTGAATATTCCATTTCTGGTACCCTTGTCCTCAACAAAACCAAATTGCATCTCCCCAATTTCAGGTCGTATTTTATTTCTTATTCTTAGTAAAATTATCTTCAAAAGAATTTTTGTGAGGTGGCTCATTAGGCTAATAGTTCTGTGTTGTTCACAATCAACTGCCCCTGGCTTTTTTGGTAGTGCTATAAAAATGGATCGTTTCATATCAGTTGGCATTTTTCCTGTGTCATACACTTGATTTAGAAGGTTTGTGATGAATTCAATCCCCCATTCACCCAGGCCAGTCAAGGCTTCAATTGTTATGGCATCAGGTCCTGCAGCTTTTCCATTTTTCATGCTTTTCATGACGTTCCTAACTTCATCTTTCATTATAGAAGGCCCTTCCAGTTCTTTTATCATAGGCATTTCTCCTCGATTATCAAAAAAAAGTTCTTCAATATATTCTGACCATCTGTTTAGAATGCAGTCTTTGTCCATGATGGTGTTTCCACGCTTGTCTTTGATGCATCCACTTTTAGCACCTGATTTAGTTTTGTTTGTCACTTCTTTGATTTTCTGATGGAAGAATTTGCCATTTTTTTCTTTGCAGGACATTATATAGTGACATTGTTCATTTATCCAGTCTTCTTTAGCTTCGTTGCATTTTCTTTTTATCTGCCTGTTCAGAGTCTTGTATTTTTCTTCCTGATTTTTGGCCTTTCTTCTCTCATTCATTAATTCTAATATCTCTGGAGTAATCCATTTCTTCTTCTGCAACTTAAGTGTGGTTGGAACATTTTCTTCTAATGATGCAGCAACACTGTCTTTAAACTGCTCATATTTCTCTTCTATATCTGTTAGTTCTCCAAGCACTTCAAACTTGTTTCTTACTGATAGTTCAAATTAGCCAAGGACTTGAAAAAATCGAATTATATGTGAGCTGACCAAATATTTCCCAGACTAAAATCACGTCACCTTCAGACTAAGTTTGATTAAGTTTTAGTCATTTATTGCTGAGGCCGGACTTTAAGCATAGTCTGAGACTAGTTACTCGGATACGTAATATCGTCGATAAACTATTTTTAGATAGAGAGAGCTTCGATTCGGAAGGAAAAAACTTCGGTTACGAATGACAGAGGCAAAAGGTGTCCTGCTGGTATTGTCACTACTTTTTTAAAAATGTAAGATATGCTAGACCTTCGACAGTACAATTTTTTTGTGAGTAAAAATTAGGGAAAAAACCCGGAATCTAATCGGTTAGCAGGTTGCAAATGGACGGAGACTCGAAGTGGAAGGGTTCGCTTCAAAGAACAACCAAAAAAAAAAAAAAAACCAAACAAACAAAAAACAAAACAAAAAAAACAAACGACTAGAAAGTATAGTGGAGACAAAAATTATTCTGTTGGCATGACACTGACTGAAATAATGTGATTCGTCAGAACACATTTTCCGTTGTTTTTTTTTTTGTTTTTTTAAAAGTTCAATTCATTTGATTTTCACTGACACTTTCATTGGCCTAAATATATAATTGACAGTCGACCATGGGCATCATTGTTGTCTGATCAGTCGACAGTCAATATCACGTGATTTCATTAATCACGGCAAAAGTAAGTTCAATTATGAAACGGACTGGAGGTGTTGCTAATTTCTTCTTTGGAAATCTTTTGCGTTGAAAATATCAAGGCTGGTGTCTTACTTGCCATTGTGTACTAGAGAGCTTGATGTTACAAGCACAAAATAGCTGAATTAGGCACTGTCCTAACAACGCCCACTTCTCGGCAAGAGCCTCGCTAGTCAGAGACTAGAAAACGTTCATGAAATCCCACTTTTTAGTCACCTGTTCCGCCTCGGCTTAAGGCTAGCAAATCATTTACTAGACTAGTAAATAACTAAATCTAGTCTGCTTACATAAAATTGGGCCCTGGTGGTGGTAGTCGATGTTGTGGTGATAGTAGTTAGTAGTGCTAGTGGTGGTGGTAGCAGTGATGATGCTGTTAATTTTGTTGTTTTTGTGATGGTCGTGATTGAAATGATGATCCCTGATTGAAATGATGATGATGATGGTGGTGGTGGTGGTAGTTACAAAGCTGATGCATTGGTGATGTTGATAGTGATAATATGAATAATGTGGTGGGGACGATAACGACCATAATTTACTTGTAGTGGTGGTGTCAATGATCAAGAAGCTGAAGTGATAACATTGAAGGCAATGGTGACGCTATAGTGTACGCCTGTGATATTGGTATTTAAAATGATTGTTTTCTGGAGTGGTGGTGGCTGACATGATAGTTATGCTTTTGCTAGTGGTGGCAATAGTTGATATGACCATGGTAATGGTAGGTATAATGCTGTGGTAGTGATATTGATGGTGGTGCTGATACGTATGATATTGTGCAAATGATGGTGGTATCGATTCTGATGGTAATGAGGCTGTTGTAAAAGTGCTTGTGGTAGTGATTATTGTCTGTGATGGTGATGGTTTTTAAATTGATGTGGATCGACGTGCACTTATTTTCAGGTCTGATAACCCATTTCCTTATTGGCTCATTGTTGTAATGGAAATCTAAAAAAAAAAGACGGAAAATACTGTCCATTATACAACAATGTTAAACTAGGCTGAAAAGTGGGTTCGGATGTCAGACCTGCGTATTTCTACACGTCGATGGGGATGATTTGTTAACCTACAACGCAGCACAAATCCCTTTCGAAATGGTATTCTGCCATCCCACTATAATACAATAAGTCGAATGCTTGGCAGGTCTGTATCACTGCGTACATAGACACAAGTTAGTATTAGTAATATCTATTGAGTTACCACATTGAGTGGTGATAAGCCAAATTACACAATTATACATTTACATACAAAGTTGTTTGAATACAGAATTATTGAGAAAAATCGTGTATTTTTTCTTGTAACCATTGTTTAAAATATATAAAGCTTATTATGTATATACGGAGTGTTTATTCGTCCTTCAGGTCGTATTCTTAAAAAGTGTCTAGCCGACCTTCAGTGCTTATGCAAATGAGATAGGCGTGAAATACGTAAAGGGCATTTGACTGAAAGGCTGTTGTTTATATTTGTCACCGTATTTTTATATGTATTTAATTCAAGGTTATTGCCCTCCCATAAATCGCATTGTTATTACAGTGACCTATATATGTCACTGCTTCCCCGGCTTTTTGTGTGCGCCCATGTTATCTATGTAATTAAGTGGAATTACAAAATCGGAGTGTTCAGTCCTTCACGTCTTCACTTTATCGACTGTTGAAACGTAAGCATCGTTATGAGTATGAGTAGAAAAAAAGCATATTATTC
>NC_088360.1:62140951-62143451 GCF_034508935.2 Berghia stephanieae | reverse complement strand
TGTAATATTTAACAGTAAGGAGGACTTCATTGAGGACTAACCACCGACCTTGTGGTTCTGAAACTATAATAATGAGAGAGTGAGGGATATGGTAAAAATGTAGACAGAGATTGAGAGTGAGAAAGAGATACAGATTTCTCTCTCTCTCTCTCTCTCTCTCTCTCTCTCTCTCTCTCTATCTATATATATATATATGTGTGTGTGTGTATATATCTACCTATCAATCTATCAATCCATCTATCCATCTCTATTTTTCTACCATTCTTTTATCTGTATCTCTTTCACAGTCTATCTCTCTATTCTTTAAAAAAAATATTTTCCCTCACTCTCTCATTGTTATAGTTTCAAGATCACCAGTTCGGTGATTAGTTCTTAATGAAGTCCTCTTATTACAAAAAAATAACGTCAAATGTTACACTTATTTTTTGGCGTGAGTAATATTCATTTGACCAGCAGGTCAGATGTATATTTTATCAAAAGACAATTGTTTTTGTATAAGTCTCCTTCCGCACTAGGACAGGACTGTCCCGGGACGAATTTGTCCTGTCCCACTCGAGAAAACTTATATTCAAAAAGGGTACCGCTCTAGGACAGGACTGTCCTGGGACACACCTTGCGTATCGCTTGCGCGAATTCATTATCAGTATGGATGAAATGGAGGTTGCATGTGTATGTGCTTTACTTCTTAGAAAAAAAGAAAAATGGAAAGAGAAAACAATATTGGGTGCATCCTTTAATGACCCAAAGATTGCTCAAGGGTCAATTCCATAGACTCTATGGTGATATCCGATCTTATCCTAAAATGTTTTTCTTGGAATCACCTCACTTTACCCAGTTCGCTGATGAAAGTAATCTTTGACGGATTAGCGTCCATTCGAGAGGATAATAGAAAGTCAGCATGGCTCGGCGGTACGATCTTTGCTTCGTACCCGAAAGGTATCAGGTTCGATCACCCGCTGCTGCGCTGTGTGGCCTTGAGTAAGTCATCTCGCCCTAGCTCAATTTGCGCGCTGCACTGCGGCTGACGCCTGTGTTATTCCAGTCTTCCCTTGGAATAGACCCTCGAGCAAAATTTCCCCTATGGGATGAATGAAGTGAATTTTATTTTAAAAATTTTAATCTGTTATCTGTCTGCTCAACGCTACAGAAACATAGATAAGTTCCGGATTTATAAGCTTAGGAGGCAGGATGGCCGAATGGTTAGCGCGTTGTACTCTGTACTCAGATGTTCTGTGTTCGATTCCGACCCAAGCCAATTTGTACTTTCCTAGAGCAAGAAAATTTACTCCAATCACTCACTCCATTCAGGTGTAAAAGTGTACCTGTCAAGCTGGGATAGTAATCTGCGATAGACTAGCGTCCTGTTCAAAGGTTTTCAAACAAATACGTTAATTGTCCGCTTCACGCTATTGAAACCGGGATAACTCCTGCACCATTGGCTACAAGACTCTAAAGGACTTAATTTGTCTTACAAGGAGCCCAAGTGGCTCAGAAGGACGTACTTAAAAATATTTTCATTGAGAATTCCCGAATAACGATAAAGATAATTGATCTCACAAGTTACCGAATAGATGTGCAACCGGTTTTAGACACTGCTGTCTTAGTGCGGTACCCTGCTTAATGAGTTTTCGACAAGAAAACTATGTTTATTGCTTCCTGCCAGCAAATTTGGTGAATAATATTCACTTACGTTCTTCTTACTACAACATAAAACGTTAAAGGTACCAAAAAGTATCCTTTGGACAGGACTCTATTCTATCGCAGAGTACTTTCTGCTCAATCTAACATATATAGCTTTCCAATCACGGTGCCAATAAATATATGTAGGTATGTGTGTAGGGGAATCTAATCTTTTTTGACACACACTCTATCTTTTCCTCATTATTTCCATCTATCTCTATCTCTCTCATTATTATAGTATCCGGACCGCCATTCGGTGATTGGTTCCTCTACTATAAACGATGTAAGTTAATGGTCATACGTATTTTTTGATTTAATAGTACATTCACTTGGGTAGCAGATCAGGTGTGTATTTTATTTAACGCAGTCCTTTCGAATCAAAAGGGATTTGAGCCGCAGTATACCATGATTTAAAGGATGTAAAATAGACAATTGTAAATGCTTACTATCCTTATATTTTGTATTTATTTTAACGTAGTCTTTTAGAACAAGTATGCCCACGCATCCCCGTACATGCTATGAAAATTGCTTGCTATCCCTTAGAAAGGATGCAAGTCAATAGCAAAGTACTTTCCTCTAGATATAACATACCCAGCTATGGAATTCTCTCTCTCTCTCTCTCTCTCTCTCTCTCTCTTTCTCTTTCTCTCTCTCTCTCTCTTTCTCTCTCTCTCTTTCTCTCTCTTTATATAATATATATATATATATATATATATATATATATGTATATATATATATATATATATATCTGTTTGAGTGTGTGAGTTTTTGTGAATGTGTTTATTTCGTTCTTATTGTTAAGGAATAGCCAGTTTGGTTA
>NC_088360.1:62070951-62130951 GCF_034508935.2 Berghia stephanieae | reverse complement strand
TACAGGCTTCAGGTTACTGGACTTTCCTCTCACATTCGATTTATCCAGGTAATAAACCGCCTGTCCCCTCTTGAAGTGGACGTGGGCTTTGATGTCGTAGTCCCTCTTCGTCCTCTTGAGCTCAGTTCGGAGGGTGGTTCCCGCAGTCACGGGCTATCTCTAACCCCTGCTATAGAGAGTTGACATATTCTTCAGGAGACTGTGGGTTTGTATGTTTCCCTGGTATAACCAATTCCACCGGTGTGCTCAATTCCCTTCCTAATATCAATTTGTTGGCCGTAAAGCCAGTGTGCCGATTCACAGATGAACGAAGAGCTGAGGCGATGAGATGTATGTTGGCATCCGAGCCGTCCTGTTTTTTGTCGACGAAGCTCCTGATAGTTGCCATCAATGTCTTGTTCATCCTCTCCCTTGGCCGTTAGCCGAAGGGCGATAAGCTGCTGTTCTAGCCTTGTGGATGTGAAGTAAGCGGTACATTTCTTTGAAGAGCTGGCTTTCGAAGTTCCTTCCTTGGTCGGAGACAATCTGTAGTGGGTAGCCGAATCTGCAGAAGAAGTTGTTAACAGCAGCTCTGGCCGTCTCTTCAGCCCCTTGAGAAGGTAGTGGTATGCACTCCACCCATTTCGTAAATTGGCCCACCATCATAAGGATGTGCTCGTTTCCAGATTTAGAGCGAGGCAATAGCCCCATGAAGTCAATGTGAACCTTCTCCATGGGGATACCTGCATGGTAAGTTGTGCATGGATATCTCGCTTTCCTCGGTGGCGTTTTATTTTGATTGCAGACGGGCATTCCCTTACATATTTCTTTATATCAGATGTCATCCTGTACCAAAAGTAGGAAGCAGATATTCTCGCCTTCGTACGTCTGATTCCCTGATGTCCCGAGTTAGGAGTTTCAGGATGTGGGGTTTAAAGACGTAGGTATGACAAGGGGGTCTCGTGGGCCTTCGTCTCTTCTGTATAAGGCTCCATCAATCAGGAAGAACAGGTTGCGGTGTACCCAGTAGATATTTTCTTCCTGGCCGGACAGCATCAAGTCCGACATTTCTGGGTCTGCTCCTAATTTCAACCATAATAGCAGCTGGGTCATGTGATGATCATCCGACTGCAGCTTCCTGACATCCTCCGTGTCAATGTTGTCAAAGCCAACTTGTGTTGAGTCGTCTTGTCTTATGACTTTTACTTTGTGTCCATCATCATTTGTAATATTCAACCCATTGACAATTGTGTCAGGGGATCCGAGGGGGACAGCGCAGTTCACTCCTGATGTCATCCGGGTAGAGTAGTTCAATCCTCTGATCTGTCGCACTGTGCGTCCACCCTCGTTTATGATACTCAACCCAGTGACAATTGTGTCAGGGGACCCGAGGGGGACAGCACAGTTCCTTCCTGACGTCATCCAGGCAGTGTCGTCCATTCTTCTGAGTTGTTGTGTTCTACGTCCACCCTCGTTTATAATATCCAACCCAGTGACAATTGTGTCAGGGGACCCGAGGGGGACGACGTAGTCTACTTCTGATTCAAAAGTTCCCCATCTCTCCTGCGTTCGGGCGCAATATGCGCATCCGCCAAAGGCAATTCTGATAACGCCTTGCGAGGACGGTAGTGTTGGCAAGTGTCCGTCGTGGGAGGTCGAAATAACTCAAGCGACTCAGTTGTTGGGTTTTGATTGGCGCCGCCGCTAGGGCCTAGGTTCATGATGAGAGGAACTGTACCGTTGGACCAGGTCATAAGTCTGTGGTCCATATCTATCTTGACCCTTAATCTTTGAAGTAGGTCCATTCCAAGGAGCATAGAATCTACGATGAGAGCCGTGTAGATGTCTGAGCTAATTGATTGGGTGCCTAACTTGATGTCGACCGGGCCTATCCTCTTAGCTTCGAAGGTTTTACCTTTTCCTGCGCCGAACATCTTAACAGTCCTGAGACACTGGGGTTTGTCAGGCAGGTTATCAAATGTCTGCTCAGAGATGATGGTGGCTCCAGCGGCTGTATCTACTGCGGCTTCCACCGGATGTTTGTTAATGGAGCACGATACTTTAATCGAGGAGCTAGATTGCAACTGTTGAACCATGATCACTTCCTCGACAGGGGCCGTAAGTTCTGGGTTGGCAGCCCGATCCAGTAGGTGGGGCAGCAGTGGGCTGATAAAGCTGTCCCATTGGAGTTTCCCTGGATCGCAGACGAATTCTGGTCACATTGTCTGCTGAAGTGACCTGTGTTCCCGCAGTTGTAGGACCTGGGCGAACTGGGTGACCTAGGGGGAGGATCTCTCTTCTCTGGCAGCCTAGAAAGTATTAAGTCCAATTTCTCCACCATCTTCAACATATAGTGCTCCAGCCTGGATTCCTTCTGGGTCGTGCTCGTCCCTTGCTCCTGCTTGGAGTAGACGTTCTTAGTCATAGGGGAACGGGGGATGGTTTCTTTTTTGACAGCTCCAATCGCCTCTCCTTCCTGGATGGACTGTCATCGGAACTCCCTTCCGATTCCTCCATGTTCTGCTTGACAGTATGGATGGAACGACTCTGGTGATCTCTCCTTCGTTCCTGGTGGGCTCCAATAGTTTTCTTTTTATATTGGTAAACCCTATATTTCCTATGGGCCGCGGCGAGGTTCTCCGGGTCCTGTCCAGTGACGAAGTCGGCTGCAGCCCTATCCCGTAATCCCGAGCTGAACTGGATGGCGATCAGCTCATCCAAGGACTCCTCATTGTCGATCGGAAAGGCTGCGCTGGTTAGATCCCAAAGTCTATCAGTCCATTCCTCAATACCTTCGCCTTCTATTTGGGTGGCGGTCATGTACTGTCTGAAGGCTGATCCTCTCAGCTGCTTACGGCCGAATCTTTTTTCTAGTCGATCCATGGCCTCGGCGAAACTCATCTGGTCATCCATGCCATCTAGCTTGGCCAGAAAATTGGCAGCCTTGCCATCCAGGGGGGAATTTAGAAAGTATTTCTTCATGTCCGATCCTCGAATATCATTAATGGAGATGAAGTTCCTAAATTTGCTAGCGAACGTCTCCCAGTTCCCTTTGCCTTTGAAAAAGACGTTCCGCGGTAAGTTAACTTTTAGTACCTCTCTCCGTGCCTGTCTCCTGTGGGGTACGTAATCGGGGTAGTCATGGTCTTCACTGTCAGAGTATTCGGGCTGAGGTCTCCTATTATGCAAGTATGCCGGTTCTCGTGGGGACGACTAGCATGAGGGGCACACGTCATAGGAAGTGGCTCCCTCATCCTCCAATTGGAGTTATGGGCCTCGTCTTTGACAGTGGGGCGCTGACGTCTCTGGGTTCCGGCTTCAATTCCACTTGCCTTCCATACATCGAGGACTTCCTTATTTCTCAAGTCAGCCAGGGGCTGCGGGACCACGAATGTCCTCCAATGGGTCCCTGGCTTCTGAGGAATGAGTGAAAGTGTCCTCTCTGCGAGGCGCCGGAAGCGTGAAGAGTTATTGATCTCCTTCGATTTCACGGTGGAGACGTCAAAAAAACTTGAGCTTTTATATAGCGCAATATCCACTAAACGTGCTCAAAGCGCTTTACAAGGGGTCCCTGGCCAACAGCAACACATAACATGTAGGACGAGACATGACGCCTGTCAGGCGATATTACAAATTTTTGGGACAGAGACAACGCTGTTAACGGCCAGGTACTCATTTTACACCTGAGTACGGTGAGAGAATGTGAGTAAAGAGCCTTCTCCAAGGACTCAACTATGCGCCGAGCGAGGCTCGAACCCAGGACTTTCCGATCCGAAAGCGAGTGTCATACCACTAGACCACATAGCCGCACGAAACGCACGTCAAAACAATTAATGATGTCCTTGTTCCTAAAAAGTGCCTCCAGGTCATCCATAGTGAGGATATCTCGCTCCTGGCGAAGCTGGATAACCTTTTTGGCGTTCCTCTCCGAGATATCAAAATCTATGACGAAATTCACAACAATTTTGCCTTCGGGGGTGACGTTGGAAGACATTTTACTAATTTCTGATAATGAATCACAGAGAATAGAATTAGTAAATGGAAACAAATAATTTGAGAACCTCAAGGAATCATTACGCCATGCAAGCAATCAATGCAAGCTAAAAGCACCAAAAAATCAAGCGGGCTTAAAGCCAAGCAATAAAACTAGCACACGCATGAAGCCAAAAACAATTTAAATTGGCCAAGCTCATGCCGAAGCAAGCAAACCAATCAAGCTAGCGCATGCAAACATACTACGCTCTGTAAAAATATAATATATGAAGCATTTGTATATAATAGAGTAAAGATCACAGAGTAATTTCATGACAATAATAATCTTTACATCTTCAACACAAATCTATACAACAAATCAATTGCTCCAGGTCGCAGTCATGGCCATGTCGTGCACCAACACTTCACTGACCCATGATGCGCGACCTGAGCGTGAACATCACAATCTGTACTATGTGATTCACTGAGGATTAGGTCCCCCAACTCGAACCTTGGTCGCAACAGATAATGCACCCACATCTCTCTGCGCAGGCCACCAAGCTCGAGTGGCCATCAAACTCAGTGAATCCAAACTATCATCAGATGGTTGCTTCCGAGTGGTCATCTCTACAGCTGCAGCCATGGTCAGGTCATGCTCCGACATGTCACTGCACCATGCTGTCCAATCATAGTGGCCACTCGAAAGCAAACCTAGACAACTGACACTATCTATTGGTTGGTCTGTCACTCGAGGCCCCAGCATGGTCAGGTCATGCTCCAACATCTCGCTGCACCATGCCCTCTGACCCGAATGACTCTCAACCAATAAAACCTCAAAAAATTATCAAATCAAAAGCCACGACAAGCAACATAAATCAATTATGTGTAGTTTATTGCAGGATAGCCACTCCATAGGCTGCAGCCATGGTCGGATTATGCTCCAACATCTCACCGCACCATGCTGCCTGGCCCGAGTGACCATCAAACAATAAATCAAAATTTATGACAAATAACGTATAAGTAAGTATGTATGGTCTATTGAAAGATAGGCTAAATACTAAATACTAAATACTAAATAAAATTAAGTATGGTCTATTGAAAATTTATGACAAAATGACATGCAATTAATTATGTGTAGTTTATTGAAAGATAGGCCACTCCCCAAGATTGCAGCCATGGTCGGATCATTCTCCAACATCTCGCTGCACCATGCTGCCGGGCCCGAGTGATCTCGAACAACAAATCAAGAAAAAGGACAAATTAAAAATAATAAAAATAAAAATGAACTACACAAATCACCAAGGGTTCCTCTCAGGAGAGGAAGGTGTGTGAAAGAAAAATAATAACAACTGAAGATATATAATAAAACTAATAGAAAGAGTAATCACAGTCACAATGTAGCACTGGGCAAACAAAATCAAGTCAAGGACAAATCAAATCACAAGAATTCACAATAAATCACCAAAGATATAAACCAATCTAACAAAACAAAAAAAACATATCAAATAAAAAGAATAAAAAAGAAATCAAATGTTTGAAAAATCATGAAATGTGACACCGTCCACAAGGTCACCAGACAGGTGTGTCCTTGGAGTCAAGGACAAGGACGACCTTGACACGACCAAACAAAATTCACGAACTGAAATTACCTACAACTGAACGAAAAGGAAAGGGGGTATGGTCATACATATCACAGAATTAATTCAAGATTGAATAAGAATTATAGTAGAGTCTAGATGAAAAATAGCGAAGTATTCCCACGGTAAAAATCAACGAAATTCGAACTCCCATTCAACGAAATACGACGGTAGGAATTAATAAAATGGAAAATGTAAAAAGTATAAAAAAGTTTTCGCTCGTGACGCCATTGTACCGTGAGTGCCAGAACTCGGTATTCTTGCTGTAGGACTCCATGGCTAGGATGGGTCCAGATGGCCGGTGATCACGGAATTACTAAGTTAAAACTAGATATTAAATAGATAAAGTTAATGTGTAAAAATATAGCTTACCCTGAATCTAGGCGGTAGGTAGTTGATAGAGAATGCAAAATGAGTGAGCAGTGAGTAAACTGGGAGTGTCTGTATCAGGAGTCTGCAAGATGAGAGAGAGAGGGAGTCGAGAGGTCCCCTCGGCTTTAAAATGAGCCGGGTCAGCTCGGGACGAGGCAGAGCGGAAGTAGGAATGACCATTGCCATGGTCACTGTAGCCAGTCAATTGTTTACGGCTAGAGATCCCTACACATGGAACGAATTCAATATGCCGAAATGTATGTTTACTCTCGAGATCGTCTCATTGAACTTAGAAAAACAGTTTTACGCACACTACCACCAACGACTAAATTAGCCTACAATTATATTATCAAATCACTCAAAAAGAAAAGGAAATGAGGAAAGCGAGGAGGTATAAGAGAATGATTAAAAAGGCGTGTACAACGATTACAGAAATTCGTGCATGATCGGTCTAACAGAAACATGGTTGACACCCCTAGACAGTGATAGAAGTGTTGCTTTGGACAATTTCTCACTGTTTAGGAATGACAGTGATTCCTCACTAGGAAAAAATAAAGGGGGAGGTGTTTGCATCAATGTGAACGACAGATGGTGTAAAACCGTAAATATAGTAACACAAATCAACACACATAACATCGAACTTTTATCGCTGTAACTTCGCCCTCACTATCTACTCACTAATTTAATATCGTCAGCATTGTTGTTGTTTACGTTCCCCCGGGCTCAAATAGTGACGAAGCAAAACAAACACCGGAAGAACACACGTCGCGACTGCTACTCAGATACCCGGATTGGCGATTTTAACCATTAGTAGTAGTAGTAGTAGTAGTAGTAGTAGTAGTAGTAGTAGTAGTAGTAGTAGTAGTAGTAGTAGTAGTAGTAGTAGTAGTAATTTCGCAATCCGAATGACGCTTGCTGAGAATTGTGTGATTCAGTCATGGTCGATAAGTATAGCTGCTCTCTCCATCCATGTTGTTAATTGTTTCTATTGGTCACAGTCCTGGGCCAGAGTTTTGAGGCTGTCAAGATCTTGTGACTTTAGTACAGAGGACACTGCAGTATTTTTTAGTTCTTCAGGGATTAATTCGGCCTCATCTGAATCCAGAAATTTCTGATATGTAGAGAGATCCTGGTTCAGGGTAGTTACTATTGATGTTGGTGATCTCCCTACATATTTGTTGCCATGAAGGAAACATTCTGTCATCGCAGTTTGGGCTGGGATGTTATTTTCTCGACGTAAGATATGACCAAATAGCCTCCATCGCTGTTCTTTTATTATTGTACTCAGACGCTGGACCCTGTTTATTTCATAGAGATCAGTATTTGTAATTGTCTCTGGCCAATAGATTCCGATTACGCGACGTGTTTGCGGTGGTATGAATCTAGACTTTCTAAGTTCTTTTTTTTGTGAGGCCCCAGGTTCCACAATTATCTGTCAATATCGTAAATTTGTATTCGTTTATTCTCACTGAATATGTTATTTCTATTCCATAAATTTTGGAGTTGGTTGAATGCATTGGTGGTCAGCTGTTTTCATTTCCTGATGTCTTCATTTTCGTTGATCAAATTGCCTAGTTTACGTACACTTTTCCATTCATTTAAATTTCGGTTGATTCAGGACAATACGAACCTACCCATGTCATGCCTTTTGGACTGCACAACGCACCTGAAATATTCTCAAGAAACCTACTAACCATACTTCAAAACAATATTCTCCATTTTATGGACGACATTTTAGTTGCATCACCCACCTGGGAAACTCATTTGCTTGCTCTAGAAACACTGTTCACTCGACTGCGTGAAACTGGTCTCACCGCTCGACCGAGGAAATGAAAATTAGGGTGCACATCTCTTCATTTCCTAGGTTATCAACTAAATCAATGAACATTACAACCTGAACCCAAAAAAAAAATGTCGAAAAGATGAAGAACGCACCAATACCAAGGACAAAGAAAAATGTTCTATCCTCTATTGGAATGTATAGTTCTATCAAAGGTTTATTAAAGACTTAACCAAATTGCCGCCACTCTCACTGATCTCACGAAAAAAGCAGCACATGACACCATCGTTTTGACGCCGCAATGCGAATATGCATTTCAAACCCTGAAGTAAAGACTAATATGCCAACCCATATTACATTTGGCTGATCCTTCAAGACCCTTTTTTGGGGGACAGATTGGAACGGCTATTGGGGCTGTACTAATACAAAAGGACCCAAATGATGAATCTTTACTACACGCCATAGCATATGCCAGCCGGAAACTTAACCCAGCGGAGATAAATCATGCTGCAGTAGAACAAGAATGTTTAGCAATAGTTTGGGGCCATCCAAAAAATCGAGATGTACCAATACGGCCAACAAATCACTCAACAATGTGATAATCAACCCAGGCTATTTTTGGCATCGACACAGAAGCTCAAGGCAAAACTTATGCGCTGATCATTACTTCTACAACTGTACTCCTTCAGGATAGAGTATATTGATAAAAGGCTCACATAGCCAACTACCTAAACTGCCACGTAGAAGTTTCTGAACAACTCAATAATAACAACGGCCACTGAATAAAACCATGTTCACTTACGTGCCATATACAGCAAGAATTCATAAACACTATACAAACAATTAAAAAATCAGGAGAGATATATACAAAGGAGGAACTGTAGTGATCTATTTCAAATCCCTCCTAATTTCCTCAGGATTTTAAATAACTCAATATATATTTTCCCACAGCTGAGCCTTGATGATTTATTACACCTACATATGTTGTAATTACAAGAACGCTCAAGTATGACACTGAATAAATTAACGTCCAGCCGATAGATAAGAGATGCCTATTAGCTGAATAATTAACCCTCTCCTTACCACCCATAGGAAAATCGTCACATTCGTTACGATTCAGTCAATAATTTTCATATTCTGATTTCATTTTGTTATAGTTATAGCTATAAAAACTCGAGACCGTGTTGCATGGCTCGTTTTTCTGACCAAATATAGAATATACTCGTTACTATTCTGTTTGAAAAATATATTTTCTGTGTTGGGTTAGTATGATGTTTTGGGCTAAAATTCTGAAAAAAAGCTGGTAAGGAGAGAGTTAATCGACCGTTCAGTCGTTCAAAGCGCCGTAAAATGATCCCAGGATTACACAATTTATTATCGACGGCCCAGCCATGACTAACGTACGCGGAATATGATTGGTCTCCAGCAAACAACTAGTAACATTCTGGCGGGCACTAACGAATCCCGGAACATCACTAGTTTCTGGGATTGACTAACTCCGGTCTATTTATATGCAAAGACTCGGATAAATCGGTCTCTCTCTCTCTCTCTCATTCCGTCACTCTATCACCGACATGTTATTCTCCTTGTCAACTTGAAATTCTATATAGCGGGAAACATTGTGTGGACAAGGGTATGAAATAAATATATCAATCTTATAGTTATAGCTGTGGATTTAAATCGTGTTATGATTAATTAGTGCCATTTAAAACTTTTGTCAGATTTTCTATTAATGGCGCGTGTTTTTCTGGATCTTCTCAGCTGTCCCTCTATCAAAAGTTGTAAAAATTTGTTTCAACCTCTGAATCAATTTGTCTTAACTGAATCTATATTTTGGACCGTATTGATGTCATATTAAAAAGGTTTTCTTCTTTAATACCTATAAAAAACTACTTTAAAACAGCTGACATAAAATTAGAGATTTTACACTGTAAAAAATGAAAACAAGTTACGCACCATAAAGTATGAATGAAGTCATCGTATTTCTAAAAAATCTTGTGCTGACGTAGTGATTATGGGTTCACGTCATACTTCTTTCCAAATAATAACAATTCGCTTTAAATGTTATAAACTTATGTAGTTTGTATTCAATTTTGAATTTATTATTTATGGCATATTATCTACATCATGTCGCAATTACCAAAGACTGATATGAAATCTCTCGCTTTAAATCATTTGAAATAGTGATTCTATACTCAATATTGTCAAATTAACAAACACTGTTTATTTAACTTTGACAAATTTGTGTCTATGCATAAACGTTTCACATGACCTTTAAAGGTTTTAAAAACATATTAGGCTCTTAAACAACACGATACGGCACGGAATCTCTATCGGTTCCACTCTCTTATAGCTGCGAAAAGAAGTCTTCTTGTATCTATCGATAAGTCATTAAAGAGGACGGCAATGGTTTAGGAATTTCACAATCAACCATGAGAAGATCGTTATCGAAATACGACAGAGAGATCACCAGTGTATAACGACGTGGCAGGAAAAGGATCATAGATAACTTTGATATGGATGTTATCCAACGATGTATAGGTGAGCGTAAATATACATCCGAAAAAATATTGGACGTCTGATTATTCAAGCAGAAAAAGGCCAATGGGTTCTGGACAGAGAATCATTGTTATTCTTGCAGTTGGTGATGATACTAAATATTTAAAAGGATGCCATATCATTTATTCTTCTCTCCATCAACTGGAATATTATTCTGGGGTCAATTTAAAGGTGTTTTAAGACTGACTAAATATCGTTTGCTGCCCTCCATTGAAGCACCCAGCTGTATTGTATTGGACAACGCTACCATTCGTTGGCCATGGTCACTTTAAGGCTTCAACTTTGGCAAATATAAAAGCTGACATGATTTCATGGTTTCAATCATACAGTACTACATATTCTGACCATTGATCAAAATGCTAACTATTCTCCTTAGTAAACCAAAAGAAAAAAAAAAATGAACCAGAGACAGCTTTTAAAGCAGACTCTGTCTAATCAGGGAGTTTTGACACGAGGTTGCGCGACTTCCCCCATATCACTGTGAGCGCAATCCAATCGAAGTCATTGGGCCTAAGTAGAGGGAAAGATTGAGAGGAGGAACACCAAATTTACTCTCACCGACGAGACAATAAATGATAACAAAGAGTAGACTAGAAAAGGCACGCCTCAACCTTTCTCAAACTAGAGGAAAATTACATTTCTTTGGATAAAGTGATGCTCGGAATCTTTCTCCTTTTAATCATCCTTGTCATCAGACTGCGCTGATTGATGTGTCCAGTATTTCTTGGTGGTGGTGGTGGTTGTTGTTGTTGTTTTTATTGTTGAACACATATTTATGGAGACACTCTCATAATTGATGAATTTTTACTTTTTATCAGTCTACATAAATTCATGTAATCCTCTTTGACATAGACACAAGCTATTTCTCAAACTTTAGCAATCAAAATTATATTGGAAGCGCGTTATGTTCACTTTCGTTTGTATTCACCAGTAATGTCTATTGATAATTATAAAATGTAGATGTCTGATAGTTAATAATTGCCATTCGTTGCTTCATATTCAAATACTGCACGTATATCGTTTAAGCTTCAATTAAACGAACACTCCAGTTTAACGAATTCCTTCAAAATGGATTCGCGGAAAATTCATTATTTTGGTAATGTAAATCTTCTATGAGTTCCGATCCTCACATGTTATCGATTTTAATATAGCTGTAATAAACGAAATCCTTTCCTATTGTTTTAAAATTCATTTATGTTATTAAGACATTGATTCAGAGGTTCATACAAATTTTTGCAGCTATGCATTGGGGGGCAGCTGAGAAAAAAAAAAAGAAAAACACGTGCCATTTATTAAAAATCTAACTACAGTTTATGTAGTGAGTAATGATCAATATAGTATTTTCGCCAGGACCGTAAGTAGACAAAACCTATCAAATAACAGAAATCGATAACTTATTTTGATTTTAAAATATTTCATTCACTCTCTTTATCTACTTATAGATATGTATATAGTATTGTAATTGTATATGTATTTATGTCTTCCAAATGAATGAATTGCACGAATTACACTTACAAATGTGCTATCGCTAATACGCGATAGTACTATTATGTATTTTTATGTATTGATTCTTATCCTCCCATTGTTTACTTATCTTTCCCCATCTCACTAAACTACCTACCTAATTTTTTTCCCGTTAATTAAATTTAGGATAATGACTAACAAAATTTAGATCAGTGGTGATGTCACTGATTTTCTTATTGGAAATTCTCACCACACAAGACCTGCTTTACTGACAGACCTGGTCATACAGACTTAGAGGAAGTGAAATTAACCCTTCCTGACCCCACTCTTATTCGATGCAAATCCTATCCCGTCCCTTTTTCTAAGGAAAAGACGATAGAAAAGGAAATACAGATCGTGCTAGATGCATGCATTATACCGACATCTGCACCTTACAGTGCACCAACCGAATTACTTCAGAAACCCTCATAAGGAATATAAAAATGTTGTAACTAGTCAATTATTTTCAAAGATCGGGTTACCCTACAATCGCTATTTGGTTACACGTTGAACCAGAGCTGAATCTCTCTCACTAGGGCAACCAGAGAATGACTAAAAGACTCCTTTATAAAATATCCAGGCAGAAGCAACCTTAATGCCGCCACCATTCACATCCAAACAGATAAGACACCAATTGTATCAATTTGAGAAACGGACCATGGAGAGATGAAAATTAACTACCCATAGCCTAACTTTAATTTATTAAAATGTACTATTATTCTTTGGCTAATTACGTGTTATTGTGTGAGGCAATTCTGTTGATTTATGTTAAAGTATTTCTGCTTTAATCTGGATTAACACTTATCTTCTGAATTTATCTATACCTATATCACGTGCCAATAATTTACCACTAATTCTATTCTACTACCTATTTCTTTAAACTTAAAAATGTCCTTACTACCTGTCGAGTTGTCAGGAACTTTAACCCGACTATACTATAAAAGTAACAGTAAAAGTAGCACCAGACAACTTACGTCTTTGGGGAAGCTATATGACTATTTGTCTACTCCTACTTGCCACTTCTCCCACATAGACGCGACAGCTAGTGACAAGTTTGATCTCTTTTGACGGCAGAAAAATAATCGGAATGACTATTGGTCAGTACCGACCCCAGGGCGCTGACACATGACCTGCTGGTCAGTACTTACGAACAGGCGCCAGCGCCCTGGGATCAGTACTGATCAATAGGTACTGGTGCCTATTGGTCAGTACTGACCACAAATTAGTGAGAGGTTTGTGGTATTGCCGAGCTACGGGCGTTGGCGCCTGTACTGACGATGCCAAAATTATGGGGAAAATGACATTTAAAAAAAAAACTTGTTCTGCGACAAATACATCCGCGTACTAGTCACAGGTTTGTTGGTTTTCGTGAGATTTATTTAATAAATTTATCAATAAATTAAACAAGTGAAATTTTTCAATCCTGAGAAAAAGACCAAATTTGGTGTTGAAACGCCAAACTGGCAGTCTTGTATTTCGGTTCGTCCTGGTCTCGATCGCGCATGCTCACTGATATGTGACGCCTCCAAGGTTTTTATCTGGAACTGAAAGCTCTTTCGATGTCTTGTCTTTCTTCATTCCGTCATTATTAATTCAAAATTCGGCTTGCTCACGTATTAAGACAGGAGAAAGGTACAAATGGAACTCGCTGTCAGCAACAAGTTTTCCTCCCTGAAGTGGGCGGGGGTTGTGTGGGGGGGGGGGGGGTATTTTTCTATTTATTCTGTCCCCTTTGAATTTGTCCTTTCTAAGCAGATGTTAAAATCCACTCGACATCTGTCATCTTTTGTCAATTATTTTTCTGTCGTCGAAAGAAAACTTGTCACTAGCACCGTCTGACCTCTGAGAACACTCTGTCAAAATTTAGGATGCACCGGAAGGACGGGCGAGCTGGTCCCTGTGCTAAGGGAATATATTCACCTACCGTATGATATAGTCCGTGGGCCACGTTTCAACCGCATCACCCCCCCCCCTCCCGAAGGACATTTATAATTATGTTTTTCTGAGAGAGGACCCCCTAGGTTATACAAATACGGTTGTCTCCATCTCAAAAGTGGTCACAATAAAATTTTACAGCCATTTAAAAAGTACCTATTCAAAATATCCGATTATTTCCCATTAAAATTTATTACACGAATAAGGTAGATTACTATTGCTTATCAACCGCACCGACCAGCATTTGTTTCAGTATGAGTTAGGGAATCATAATTTCTTCATTCAAAAGAAAAAAATCTGCGAGAAAAGCCTGTTGAATGTGAGCATTTACTGAGTTACCTCCCTCTCTTTTAATCTCTTTTAAAGGCTCCATAGACGCACGGTTTTGATAGGCTTCCGAACCACGATCAGGGGTGAAAACGCAATGTGTGTGGCCAAATACCTGGCCGATAAACCTAGGTACGGTCCATCGCTCGCAAAGCCCGCTTTGCTTAATATTTTTCGAGGCGATCGGCGATCGGGGGCGTGGCAGTATAAAAAATTGGACAATTTTTTTTCGGATTTTCGCTGTTTTGACGTCAGATTCATGATCAGCGTCGAATTTACAATAGGTTTGATACCAAGAACTATGTTTTTACTCCAAAAATTGATGAAATTAGAAATAAATTTTAATTAATATTGAGGCTATTTGGCCGACAGAACAGGGCCCCTCCCTGTTTTGTGATGGATCAAGTGGTATGACTCTCGCTTTCGGATCGGAAGGTTCAGGTTTCGAGACCCGCTCTGAGTGGTGCAGAGTTGAATCCTTGGAAAATTCTCTTAACTCACATTCTCTCACCGTACTCAGGTGTGAAATGAGTACATGACCGTTCGTTGTCTTTGTTGGGAAAAAAATGTCCCATCGCCTGACAGGCGTCATGTCTTGTCTTTCAAGTTTAATATTGCTGTTGCCTTGGGACCCCTTGTAAAGCGATTTGAGCACGTGGATATTGCGCCAAATAAATGCTGTGTTATTATTTTTTAAAATAATATTTTTATAAATGTTGCGCCAGGAAGAGGTAGATGGCAAAAGTTTCGTTCATACAAAATAAAAAATAGTTTTCATGATTTTCAATGTAATGATATAATAATATACCAGTTCTTTTTTTTTTTTTTTTTTCCTCCTCACCCGTTGTCGCGACATGACGGTCGACCTTGACACAGACATTTGGGATTGGCAGATGCCAAAAAAGCCTTGACTACGTGATGACAGGGGTGGGCATTGTAACCCTGAATTATAATCTACAAACAACGCGCCCCCCCCCCCCCCCCAACTCCCTCCCTAAAAAAAAAAAAGATCTGTGTGCGTGTGTGGGGTGGCGGTGGTGGTTGGTGGGGGGGGGGGGGGGTGCGAATGCGAGTAGTCCCGAGGAGTACCCGTTTAACCTGCCACCGGAACACTGTCGATTTGTTATTAATAAATAATAATAATAATAATAATAATAATAATAATAATAATAATAATAATAATAATAAATAATAATAATAATAATAATAATAATAATAATAATAATAATAATAAAAATAACAAATCTTTATTGTCCACAAAATGGAAAAATTTCCGTGGTCTACGTTGCTTTTAAACTTAAATCGGATTGTAAATGTATGGATGTTATGCGTATTGGAAAAATACTCACGACATCTCCATCGGGGTATAACATATTAACACACAAAACTGCAAACGCGAACGTTCATTGTCTGATTGATATAACTTAGTGATAAGTTAATTATAAAATGCTGTCTAAAAGCAATAACAACGGGTTGACTAACGTCAAATTCATTCCTTCTATTGATGCTCTGTGTTAAATTAAAATACTCACAAAGTCCGCCAGCCAGAAATATCACTCCAGCCCAAAGATCTACATGGAACCTTGAACGTTATAGTCTGATATATTTTAATGAGAACTAATCATAAAAATGGGTGTCTAAAAACAATAACAATGAGATGAGTGACGTCAATTTGGTTCCTTTTATAAATATCCAAGAACTTTACTCACTCCATCCGCTCTCTCCTCCTTCAATACATATGAATCTATTCTCTCATCACTTTTTTGTGCGGCTATGCATATGATCTTGTGAAATGACACTCGCCTTTGGATCGGACGGTACTGGATTCGAGTCCCGCTCCGAGTGGCGCATAATTGAGTCCTTGGAAAAGGCTCTTTACTCGCATTCTCTCACCTTGTTCACTATTAAAATGAGTACCTCGCTATTTACAGCGTCGTCTCTGTCGGGAAACAATTGCAATATCGCTTAACAGTCATGTCTCGTCTAACATGTTTTTATGTTGGCCAAAGACCCTTATAAAGTGATTTGAGCACCTTTATTGAATATAGCGGTATATATAGCGCAAGTAAATTTTTCTCTCTTTCTCTTTCTTTCTCTCCCCCCCCCCCTCTCTCTCTCTCTCTCTCTCTATCTCTCTCTCTTTCGACATGTTAGATTATTATAGCTATTGCTACATATGATGCGAATATCTTGGACGGTTATTGATGCTATGAGTTTAGGTAAAATGCTTACAACATCCACCAGTCGGAAATAACGTACCGTCACACAAAACTACGAGTAACCTTGAACGTTAAAAGTCTGATTGATATAATTTAGTGAGAACTAATTACCAAAATGACTGCCTTAATACAATAACAAAGAGTGGAATAATGTCAATTTCGTTCCTTCAACAGTCTAATTGATATAATTTAGTGAGAAGTAATCACTATTGTGCGCAAGACGAAAGATAGAATAACAGACAGTAACTGGGATCGTAGCCTCACTATTAATTAAAATTTATTTCTAATTTCACCAATTTTTGGAGTAAACACACAGTTCTTAGTATCAAACATATTGTAAATTTGACGCTGATCACGAATCCGACGTGAAAACAGCGAAAATCCGAAAAAAATTGTCCACTTTTTTATACTGCACGCCCCCGATCGCCGATCGCCTCAAAAAAATATCTCCCCGTATGTGGGCAAAAATCATCTGCGATAAACGCAGGGATCGGGTCACGGCGATAGGTCATACGTCCCGCTATCAGCGGACGTCGGCGTCTATGGGGGGCTTTAGTCATGATTTTTCGTTCTTATTATCCCCACACTCTCACACTCTCTTTTGCCTCTCACTTCTGTCATGAATGGCTTGGAAAGATCATCATCAGCCTTCGTGGCGTGTGCTCTTGAGCACGTTGCCGGTCAGCTGCGCATGAATTCTGCTTCGCTTTAAAAAATCACTTTTGGGCATTGTCCATGATAACCTCAATATTCTTCTATACATCCACATCTCAAATGCCTCTAACCCCCAAGTACATTCTTTGTCAAATGTTCACATTTCACAACCGTATAAAACGGTACTTATAACATATGTTTCCACTACTTTCATGCTGGCCTTCCAACTTCAGGTTGTTGTTTGACACAGCTGGTCGCATTTTATGGAACACATTTTTTGCTATTGCTATTCTCTGTTTTATATCCTATATGTCACATGCATCATGGGTAATTATTTTGTCTAAATTTTTAAATTTCGTTACTTGTTTGATGGACTCTCCTTTACTTGATAAGTGCGAGGTTGAGTTGTTATCATTCTTTGAGACTATCATGCATTCGGTTTTCTTAACATTTTGAAGAGCGTTTCATGTTGTACCGAATCAAAAGCTTAGGAATAATCAATGAAGCATAGATAAAGTAATTTTTGTTTTTTGTTTGACCGTTGCATTATTGTTTTCAATGTAAAAATTGTATTTACCGTACCCTTTTCTTTAACAAATCAAACTGCTCGTCACTTATCTCTGGAGAGATCTTGTGCCTCATTCTTTTCATAAGTATTCTTAATATAATTTAAGTGGCATGGCTCATTATGCTGATTGTTCTGTGTTGGAATAGTAATGGATACCGACTGTCTTAAAAGTCTGTCTTGGACATATAATGGTAGTCAAATCTTAATCTCTTGAGGGAACATTTCATTTCCCTAGGGGATGTCCAGGTGTTCTCCTACAAGCTTCCATCCTTGAAGTTCTGGCAGGGGAATATATGTTTTAAGTGTTATTTCTATAAAGGACGAATTTTATTTCATATTCAGAGGATTTCTTATGACTTTATGTTGCTTTTGACGAAATTTCGTGAATTTTAAACAATTATTTTAGCAATATTTTAAAGTTTTGTAAAATTTTTGTAAGGATTTTATCATCTATTGAGACCATTTTTGTAAGAAGAAAAAAACAACTTAACAGTGATGAACATCGAAAATGACAACACCTAATTATTGTTATAACTATTCACCCCAACACCTACGTACAATACGACACACAATTAATAATACACCGAATTTAGAAATAGTGAACATTTTGAGATCTTTTGAATTATTCAAGGCATACAGAAAAATAACAAAAATAGGAAATAAAGGTGAAAGGAAACAAAAACAAAAACCAGGAGGATCGAAAGAAAACACCAAAAACTACTCAGTCAAATTAAAATGCAATAATTTAAATGCTACTTATAACAATGACGGAAGGCAACGAAAAACCATCGTCACTAACACACTTTCCCAGGACATCAGCTGTCCCGAACACGTTGAACGTTTCAAACGGTGCGAAATGAAACAATCACATTGGCCACGTGGAATATACGTACATTAAACCATTTAGGAAAATTTGAAAACGTTATTCAAGAAATGAAAAAGTTCCAAACTAACATCCTTGGAATCTCAGAAGTGGAAGGGAGAAGGAGTAGTTAAAGAAGATGATTTTGTATTGTATTATGAAGGTGGAAAACATCATGAAAAAGGAGTTGGAATTCTTTTAGACAAATCAATATCAAAGTGCTATTTAGATCAGGTTGCAATCTCAGAAAGAGTTATTTTAGTAAAGTTCAAAGGAAACCCGTTTAATGTTAATATTATTCAAATATACGCCCCAACATCAGACAGTGACGAAAACACAATTGAGACATTCTATCAAGATATGGAACAAGCATTAAAACAATGTAAATCTGATTAAATTCGGTTAATAATTGGTGATTTTAATGCAAAGGTTGGTAACGAGAGAGTTGAAAATATCGTTGGCCCCCACGGGCTAGGTACCAAAAATGATAGAGGGGAAAGACTTGTCGAACGGTGCAGATTGGAAAACTTTACTATTGTCAATACATGGTTTAAAAACCACGATAGAAAGAAGTGGACATGGATAAGCCCAGGTAGCCTTTATAAAAATCTGATAGACTTTATTCTGGTCCAACATCGATTCAGAAATAGGCTTTTAACGAAATCGGGCCGAACGAGACGCCGAACGCCGAACGGATATAGCCTTCTCACGTGACCATGAACGTGATCTGGATAGTGAAGACTCTCAAGCGGTATGCAGCATCGGATCTAAGGTCACGTGATAGAGGATAGCTTGGGTTGTTGTTGGCTTCAGCTGACAAGAAACGGAGAAGGAAATAATGGAGACTACCTCAGGCCTCCCCCTACCATGTGTTAGGGGAGGGGCAAGGTCAGTGTCATTCAATAGTATATAATTGTGCATGTGGCGCTCTACCCTAGACACGGAGAGAAAATTATAAATTGATTACGGGGGAAGGGGGGGGGGGGTTGACCCACAAACGACCGAGGTGTTGGGCTTCGGGTAGACCATGATACGAAATCAAAGAGAAAAGGATGGGGGGGGGGTAGTGACAATCAGCATGGGATGTATACATTAACATTAATAATATAGGCAATGGATGACCAGGGATGTGTATTGTTTGTATATGTTTGTGTGTGTGTGTGTGTGTGTGTGTGTGTGCGCGTGTGTGTGAAAGGGATTACACAAAAACACCTTTGTCTGTAGCTTCCAAATGATTACGTATACGATAAATTTGAAAACCACATTGTTTGAATCAACTTGCAAAAAGCTGTCATCTGCATTTTTTTATCAGGGCGATCCGCAAATTTTGGCAAATTTCCCAAAATTGGCAAATCGTGGCAAATTTGGGAAAATTGTCAAATCGCGTGGCAAATTTTGGGGAAAAAAAAAGAAGCGAAAACAAATTAACGAAAAAAAAAGTGCGAAACTTGAGAAATGTTGCAGCTTTGCCTGGGCCCAAACCAAGGGAAGCTACGCTCTACGGATAATGATCCTTTAAAATCTTTGTAACAACGCTATTGTGTAAATTAATAAATGTAGCCTCCTTAAATGTAATAAATTGTCTTTTATATATATATTTTTCTGTATCGCGTGTTAATTTTTACTGCAACGCTTAGTTCTCCTCGGCAAATTTTTTGGCAAATTTTGGTCTTTTTTGCAAATTTTGGGGTTTTTTTTGGCAACTTTTGACAACTCTTACGTCCCAATTTGGCAAAAAATGCAGATGACAGAAAAAGGAGAACATGTATCTTTGTTTCACAAAAATAGGTTTAGAAATAAAAAAAATTTTTTCTAGTAGATTGATTTTGAAAAAAATATTGCTCAATTTTTTAAAATTTAATGATAATGGTCGGTTTTCTTGATTTATATTTCATTTTTCAATTCTCAATGCGACGAGCACACTGATGTATCTCGTGTGATTCAAAAGCGTTTAAAACACTAATTGCGTTTTTGTCTTAATATATATATATATATATATATATATATATATATATATATATATATATATATATATATATATATATATATATATATACAGAGAGTCCTGCCTCACTAATTAATTCCTGAGCGTTGAGATGGTGACGCAACTATTACATACAAGACCTTGCAGTCGAGTCGGCAGAGCTTTTGGGTTACACAACTACTATTTACCCATCGGTCAGCGGTACTCTTTGATGTATACAGCACTCACCTCCTTTACGCAAAGCCGCCTGCCCATAAATCAAGAGATGATCTCCTAACTGTTCACAAGCGAACTGTCAAACGAGCAATCGATGATTGGATAAGAATCTCAAGATCTCATATAATAAGGTAAGTTTTAGAGAGGTGATATCCCCCCACCCGTTATCGAACAGAACTTTCATTGCGTTATATCATATAAGCTCCGCCTCCTCTTTCTATTCCGGAGTGACGAGATTAGACGAGAGGACGCGAGAAAAAATTGATCAAGTGTCCGTTCAGTCGTTCGTTCGGTGTCCGTTCGGTTTGCAACTATAACTTTTAAAACCACGATAGAAAGAAGTGGGCACGGATAAGCTCAGGTAGCCTTTGTAAAAATCTGATAGATTTTATTCTGGTCCAACATCGATTCAAAAATATCGCACGCAACGCAACAACTATTCCAAGCGCAGATTGTAATCGTGACCACATACCTGTCAAGGCCATGCTGAAAATAAAACTTAAACAAATAAAGAAAAAGAAAGTGGGACCAAAACTGCAATGACATCTATTGAGAATTAACCATCAAATAAAAAATGATTACAAAGAATGCGTGAAAGAAAAAAGTGAAAACTTGACCTCAGATATAAACACAGATGAGTACTGGAATCAAGTACCGAACTGAATCACAGAATCTGCAAGAGAAACTATTCCATCTGTGAAAAAACATGAACCAAAACATAAGTGGATGGATGACAAGATCTTGAAACTGATGAATGAAAGACGAAAACTAGAACGCAAGAGCAATGAATATAAAGAAGCTAATAAGATTATAAAACGTGAGTGTAAAAGAGCAAAGGAAGATTATATTGAACATGAATGTTACAGAATTGAAAGACTAAAACAATCTAACACCAAACAATTCTACTAGTCAATACAAGATCTAACTGGAAAACGACCAGCAGTGGCAAGAAAATGCGTTAAAGACGCAAACGGTAATATACTTGTCGACAACAACGAAATTTTGGAACGTTGGGCAGTATACACAAAAAATCTATACGCGGATGACAAAAGAGGGACGAGCTTGGATAAAGAAAATCTCTACTGTGAACACGGGTCCTCAGGTTATGCGAGAAGAAGTAGAAGATGCTTGCAAAGAGATGAAAAAGGGGAAAGCGGTAGGCCAAGATAGTTTCTCAATAGAATTGATTGACGCCCTCGACGATCTGGGAATAGACATTCTGACAAAAGCCTTTAATGTCTCATACGAAAAGGGTGAATTGCCTAATGTCTTAAGACAATCGGTATTCATTACGATACCCAAAAAAAAAACAAGGAAGTATTGACTGTGACCAACACAGAACAATCAGCATATTGAGCCAGGCCACAAAATTATATCAAGAATACTTATGAAAAGAATAAGGAATAAGATCTCTCCAGAGATAAGTGACGAGCAGTTTGGTTTTGTTAAAGAAAAGGGTACGGTAAATGCAATCTTTACATGAAAACATTAATGCAACGGTCAATCGAAAAACAAAAATCACGTTATCTATGCTTCATTGATTATTCCAAAGCCAACCTTTTGATTCAGTACAGCACGAAACGCTATTCAAAATCTTAGAAAAGATCGGTATAGACAGTAAAGACCTTCGACTTGTGAAAAAACTTATATTGGAATCAAACAGCGTGTGTCAAACTGGATAATGAAGCATCGGACTTCTTTAACATCGAGAAGGGAGTAAGACAAGGTTGCGTCTTATCACCGGACCTTTTTAACATACTACATATATAGTTAATATTCAAAGAAATTGAAGATATGAAAGGCGTCGTCGTTGGAGGGCAGAATATGAATAGCATAAGATACGCAGACGACGGTACTCTGATGGCCTACTCACCAGAACACGTGCAGAAAATTTTAGATATAGTGGTGTGCAAAAGTGAAGAGATGGGCCTGAAACTAAATGTTAAGAAAACCGAATGCATGGTGGTCTCAAAGACTGACAACAACACGACCTTCCACTTGTCAAGCAAAGGAGAGACCATCAAACAAGTAAAGAAATTTAAATATTTAGGCACTATCATCACCCATGACGCACGTGACATAGAGGATATAAAACAAAGAATAGCAATAGCAAAAAACGTGTTCCATAAAATGCGACCAGTTGTGTCAAACAACAACCTAAACTTGAAGACCAGAATGAAAGTAGTAGAAACATGTTGTAAGTACCCTTTTATACGGTTGCGAAACGTGGACGCTTGACAAAGAATGTACGAGGAGGTTAGAGGCATTTGAGATGAGGGTGTATAAAAGAATGTTGAGGTTATCATGGACAGACAGGTGTACGAACGAGGAAGTGTTGGAGAAGGTGAGAAAGAGAAGAATACTGATCGATAACATCAGAAAGAGGAGGTTTCTGGGACATGTTTGGAGAAGAGACGGAATAGAAAAGTTGGTAACATCTGGGATGATCGAAGGAAAGAGAGATAGAGGAAGACAAAGAATGACTTATCCAAATAACCTAAGAATGGCCAAATGTGACTTAAAAAGCAACACAGATTTCATGCGCACCGCAGAGGATCGTGATTCGTGGAAACAGCTGACCGGCAACGTACTCAAGAGTACAAGCCACGATGGATGATGATGATTAACTTCTCCGGGAACTTAATGAGATACTTTGGAACGTGAAACGAATGTAGGTAGTCACTGCTAGGAGGTCATGGTATCTCTTTGCACTCCTGATATCTGTCAGGAATCTTACTTCGTAGAAGAAGGGCAGTGTTTCCAAGTGTTCTTAAATCTGATGCTGATGAATCGAAAGCAAATTCAACTGTTGTGGTGTGGATATTTCATCCGAATATAATATTTTGATCGATATTTAGGCTGAAAAATATTCACACTGGTACCAAAGTGCTTTATGATCTTTTCTTTTAGCTTTTGATTTGAATAATTTGGATTGTACTAAAGTAGGAATTTTTCTTTCAGAAAAAGTTGATAACGCAATTTTACTTCATTTTTCCTTGTGATAATAAATAGCATTTAAAATAATTATATTATACCGAGAAACTAAATGGTTTTTGATGGGCTTGTTGGGCAGCTTTAGTTTCACTCTGGACATCTGTTTCTTTGCTGCAACACGGTTTTTTTTGATGAAGTGTTTTCTACATTCTTCAATAGTGCTATTGTGTAGTAGCAAACTGTATTGGCGGCGGAGGCAGTAATAAGTACAGAAAGTATAGTTGCGATCGTAATAGGGCTGAGATGTAGTGACGTCACACCTACTCTTCCTGTTCCAAACTCCCGGGAAGTGTATGTAAATGTAACCAAGTTTCAGAAGCAGGGTGTATATACCGAAGGATTACTTGACGTAAAAGAGGATAGAATATGATCTTTGATTGGCGACCAGGATTTATTTAGAAAATAAGATGCCATGACTCTGAAACCAGAAAATCAATTACACACCCAATCCTCCGGAATAGTGGTTTTTACACTTCAATTGAGATTGGAACCAGTTTTGTTTTTTTACATCACATGTTTGCTCCCTTTTATAGTTGTGGTGATGATGAAGAGATCATATTATGATGTCTAAATCTAATGCTGAGGGGACACTGATTGTGAAAATATCATGCCGTAATGGAAGTTATAATGATGCGTATCTTTCTTGGTCCGACGCGTGACCACCAGAAAGAGTTGTATTATTATTATTCAATAGAACAATGAGATTATGTGTTGCTTCTTTGACTTGAGCAGTACTATTGACATCTCACTTTTCGTGACCGACGCCCGGAATTGTGATTATTTTTGTTTTTAGTCAACCAACGCGTAGTCTTTATTAACTTATTGATGGAACGAAATTGACGCCACTCAGCTCTTTGTTATTGTTGTTAGCCAGCCATTTTTATGATTACTACTACTACTCATTACATTCTATCAGCCTATAAAGTTTAAGGTTACACAAAGTTTTGTGTGTTGGTACGCTATATCCGACTGCCGGATGTTGTGAGCACTTTACCTTGACGCACATCATCAATATAGTCTGACATTAGGACTGCGATTACCTTTAAGCGAAGAATGATAAAGTGTCTGAGATGAAATATATGAAGTCGTGGAAACGTCAATGCATTAATTCAATCAATCCTTGTACTTGTATGAATATGAAGTGCCCATCCACGTCTTATAGTTATAGTCCGTGTTACGAAGAAGCCGTACTTTAAAACTGCGTTCACAAGTTTTGTTATTTCCAGTATATTCTTATAATAATAATAATAATAATAATAATAATAATAATAATAATAATAATAATAATAATAATAATAATAATAATAATAGTAATAATAATAATAATAATAATAATAATAATAATAATAATAATAATAATAATAATAATAATAATAATAATAATAATAATAATAATAATAAATACATAAATAAATAAATAAATAAAATAAAATTCCCTTTATTCATGGCAAATTTGTATCTAGGGTCTATACCAAGGGAAGGCAGGAATAACCCAGGCATCAGCCGCAATCGAGCTAGGGCGAGGTGACAAGAGACGGAATAATTATCATCATACTTCGTCTTCCCAAGGTAAGACTCGTATAATTTTTTAATTATTCCGTCTACTTTAATGCTGATAGGAGCCACTTGGAGATTTCAAAGCAGGGCAGGTTTTGAGGATAGTACTGAATTTGCAAAAGATTCCGAATGAGATTCAATGGGCTTTTTATAGAATCGAGCAAAGGTAGACTCCCTTTTCCATCCTGCCGTATTAAGTACATGCCATATATCTACACCCTTAGCTGCTGAAGAACAAGATGCTGATCGTGTGCTGTGTGCTTTAAATATGTTAGTATCCACTCCTGACTTGGTTAGGATAAGTCTAATCCAACGTGACAGTGTATCCTTGGAGACTCCTAAGTGAGGGCTAAGGGTGCTAATAAACAATTTATTAGAAGATCGAAGTGGTCTAGTCCGTTTCAAGTATGCTCGTAGATATGTCATAACACAAATCCGCCTGTCCTCATTAAATGCATGGAGTGTAATAATTGTTTGAGGATTAGAAGGCGAGTTATGTTTAAGCAATTTACTAATATGGAATATAGCTTTGCTATCATGAATAGATAAACAAGATGATTCAATAGTCATGGCATGAAATGATTGGCACCTATGTCCCGTAACAAGAGCACATAGCATAAGAAGTTTGGCTCCTAACATAAAAAGGTTAAGATCACGAGCAGGGGAAAGTGATCTTAAATAATTTAACACAGTAGATATGTCCCAAACAGTAGTGTAACGGGCACGAGTGGGTCGAGAATGAAATACACCTTTCATAAATCTACACACTAGCGGATCTGAACCGGTCTCGTTCAATGTTGACACTGCTGACCTCGCTGTATTGATGGCACTGTATCCCAATCCAGATTGAAATAATATTGTCAAAAAAGCTATAGTAGTCTGAACATTTTTACTCATAGGGTCCACCCCATCAGCATCACAAAACTGGATAAATTTCAGTAAGTAACTATTGTACTGTTTTTGGGTGTTGCGACGCCAACTTTTCATAATTATTTTTAAGGCGTGCTTGGAAACTCCTTGTTTCCGGATTTTTGCCCTGATAAGAGACAAGCCATCAACTTTAGTTTAGGATACAAAGGGTGCACAGCTGCCCTGCAGGGTTGCCAGATTATTTTTCAACAAAATGCCAGGGGAAGACTCAAAAAATGCCAAAACACTCAAAAAAATGCCAAAGTCTGTTGACTCCCACCCCCACTAAGAAAACTACTCACTTTTGATAGACAATTTACTATCATATCCTGGTGGCTTGCGTGTTTTCTTTTCTTTTTTTTTTTGAATTATACTAAATTTCCTGTTGGAGTAATGAAATAATTAAGAAAAGGTGTCATTTGAAGTATAATATACAAGAAAAGAAAATGCCAAATGAAAATGCCAAATGCCAAATGATTTTTCTAATGCCAAATGGTTTTCAAAAATGCCAGATTTTTGGAATCTGGCATTTAAAATGCCAAACTGGCAACCCTGCTGCCCTGTCTGATGCCAATGTCAATAGGTGTTTTGAGGCTTTTAGATGGACCGGGGGCGCTATCAGCATAGTCATAAGTTTGGGGAACCAAGTCTGTGTTTGCCAAATTGGTGCTATCACCAACGCTCGCGATACTTTGTCTTGTTGTATCTTTTGTAGAGCCCTGGGATCATATTGAATGGAGGGAATAAATACACAAATCCAGCCCATAAATGATAAAAGGCATTAATGGCACAGGCAGATGGGTCAGGATATAACGACATATATTTGGGAATAAGAAAATTGGTTCTAGAAGCAAAAAGATCAATTTCTGGATTTCCAAAATGATCACAAAGCTTATTGAACTCTGCTCGATTAAGCGACCACTCAGTATGAATAGATAATTTTCTACTATAATCATCAGCAATGGTATTTTCCACTCCGGGAATATGACATGCTGAAATCCATATTCCCCTGGTTTTGCACCATAAAATTAACTCTCGTGTGATGTCATTGCATTTAACTGAATGGGTTCCCCCCATGTTATTAATGTAAGAAACAGCTGTCATATTATCTACTTCTACCCGAATGTGACAATTGGAAATATCTTTGCACAAAGATTGAAGTCCTAAATAAACTGCTTTTATTTCTAGAACGTTGATGTGATCCATCTGCTCTTCTTCCGTCCACATACCCTGTGTGGCAACATCATTCATAATTGCTCCATAGCCATGACCTGAAGCATCAGTTCTCATCACAAAAGAAGGGTTATCTATATGTAATCGTTTCTTACTGTGGACGCCTTCAGACTTCCACCATTCTAATTCAATAAAAGATTGAACTGAAACTTTAATATATCTATCAAAGTTATATACTTAAAATGGCGATAACGCACAAAGGAGTTGAGATGTTTTACATTTAATATCATTCGATACTTTTTCCTCTGCTCACCGGGTATAGCACGTTTCTCCCTAAGGAAAACATTATTAACAAAATCACCCTCCTCCGGTGTACATTTCTGGATAACACCATCCCTTTCATATTGTATTATCATCTCCTGTAAAGCTAACTTTTCATCCTGTTTAAATTGGATAGTATGAGCTGGTTTCATTTGAACAGGAGGGGACAAAAAATCAATTGCACATCCAGAAATACATTGAATAATAAAAGGATCAGAGGTATACATTTTCCAAGTAGATATAAATAATTTAGTTCTGCCCCCATGCAAATGGGTTACCTTATCCTTTAATTCCTCCTTTTGAATGTGTGTTGCTTGTGGTGTTGTTTGTGGTTGTTCCATGTCCTTGTATTCCCCCGAAAGGTGTTTGTCCCCCCTCCTTGACCTTTCCATGGTTGACCTTTGCCTAAAAAAGGAAACCTTTTCTGGCCATGGGACGGGTACGGGGAAAATCTCCTTGTGGTTTTTGCCACTCGAATAGAATCGTTCATGTCTTTAATCTTATCTTTAATGTTGCTCCCAAATAACTTGTCACTAACAGGATAGGAAGCGGTACAGAGAGCGTTGAGGTCATCTCTAATTTCACCGCGAAGTGACTGTCTTCTATAAATATCCAAACTATGAGAGGCATTGGTGAGCAAAGCGACTCCATCCGAAATATTTTCCAGTACTTCTTTGTTATCTCCTTTCACCATCTCCATAGCCCTGCAAACAGCAGTAATGCCTTTCATAAGCGATACCTGCACTTTCTGCAAGGATGCGTCCCTCATTCTAGAGGCAGGGGATATCTGTTTAAAAACCTCCTCATTGCATTGGACAACCTCTAGTCTAGAGCAATTTGCTGGCACTGGATATTTTTCAGAGAGAGCAGTAATCGTATCCTTGGGCAGACCGTCACATAAAACCTGTGTAACACCAGTTGAAACATTCTCTGCCAGCACCTTCCCTTTCACTTCTGTCCTGCCTACCACATTCTCGAAATATGAGAATGCCTGCTCCATCATCCCTGCATCTCTACTACTGCCTGGCACCATATCAACTGACCGCGAAAGGTCAGCATTACATTCTACATCTTTACTGCCTGACCGCGAAAGGTCAGCATTACTTACATCTTTACTGCCTGATCGCGAAAGATCAGACTCAATGTCATCATTACATATTGGCCGCGAAAGGCCAATATTGACATTAGCATCTTCCTCCTCCATTTCATTAAAACGGTCAAAGGCCTCCTTCACCAATTTGTTGGCACTGGATATTTTTTTTTCAGAGAGAGCAGTAATCGTATCCTTGGGCAGACCGTCACATAAAACCTGTGTAACACCAGTTGAAACATTCTCTGCCAGCACCTTCCCTTTCACTTCTGTCCTGCCTACCACATTCTCGAAATATGAGAATGCCTGCTCCATCATCCCTGCATCTCTACTACTGCCTGGCACCATATCAACTGACCGCGAAAGGTCAGCATTACATTCTACATCTTTACTGCCTGACCGCGAAAGGTCAGCATTACTTACATCTTTACTGCCTGATCGCGAAAGATCAGACTCAATGTCATCATTACATATTGGCCGCGAAAGGCCAATATTGACATTAGCATCTTCCTCCTCCATTTCATTAAAACGGTCAAAGGCCTCCTTCATTTGGCTCACCACTGGCACCAATCCCATCAACACACTGAGTTGCTGTTTTATTTCATTAAAGTCCAGTTCACTGCTACCAACGCTACTACTACCAGCACCGTAACTGCTCCCCTCCGTTTTCTTTCCTTTACCTTTCCCCTTCACACCTCTTACACTTCCTTTCCCAACACATTCCTTCTCGCTCGCCCCGTCTTTCACTTCACCACCTCCTTTCCCTTTCTTATCGTCCGCTCGGCTACTCTCGATTGTTTCTTTCTCCATCACTGACTCGGAACCAAAAATGGCGTTCATTGTTTGTAAACAAAGGGACCGAGATGGCAGGCGATAAATAGGTGTTAAACTATTGTTTAAAATTGCACAAGTTTTCCGAATATATACACTATCCAGATGAATGAATTCACAACATATAAATTGAACACAATTCCGTTTGAAAATATAGAATAATAATAATATAGAATTTAAATCAAATTGAAGTTGGTGGGCTCCAGTGATCAACGCTAAAGCAACGCTAAAAAGTGGTCACGTGACGCAGCGCTTCCTCCAAGTGGCTCCTATCAGCATTAAAGTAGACGGAATAATTCCCTTTATTCATGGCAAATTTGTATCTAGGGTCTATACCAAGGGAAGGCAGGAATAACCCAGGCATCAGCCGCAATCGAGCTAGGGCGAGGTGACAAGGCCAGAGCAGCGGCGGGTGATCGAAATCGGTACCTTTCGGGTACGACGAATCAAAGGCCGTACCGCTGAGCTACGCTGCCCAAAAATGGAATAATCTATTCGTTATCAAGATTCTCCTCCTTTCCGTAATTTGTTTTGCATGACAAAAAAAAACAAAAAAACAAAAAACAAAACAAACCCTGATCAATAGAATGGACTAAGCATTATGAAAGAATCGTAACAAGAAATATTATATAACATCTTTTCCTCTATTTTTTTTTTTCAATTTCAGCAATAACAAAAATATACAAAAGCAAAACAACCCCCCCCCCCCCCCAAAAAAAAAATAAAAAAAAAAATAAATAAATAAAATAATAATAATAATAAAACAAACAACAACAACAACAACAACAAAAAAAAAAAAAAAAAACTAAGAAAAAGAATGGACAACATAAAATCTTATGGTGGCTAGAAACAACGAGAGTCATTCCCCAACCTGTCATCTGCATTTTTTGCGGCCGCAAATATCGGGGCGATCCGCAAATTTTGGGGAAAAAAAGAAGCGAAAACAAAATAACGAAAAAAAAAGTGCGAAACTTGAGAAATGTTGCAGCTTTGCGTGTGTGTGTGTGTGTGTGTGTGTGTGTGTGTGTGTGTGATTGTCCGAAAGTTTGGGCGCATAAATCGCTTTACATTGTGTAAATTAATAAATGTAGACTCCTTAAATGTAATAAATTGTCTTTTATATATATGTTTTTCTGTATCGCGTGTTAATTTTTACTGAAACGCTTAGTTTTCCTCGGCAAATTTTGGGGTTTTTTGGGGCAAATTTTGGCAAATTCTTGGTCCCAATTTGGCAAAAAATGCAGATGACAGCCCAACGGCATCTAACGCGGTAGACATCACATTTATCTAAGTGAAAGTGACTAAGTGTTACTGAGTGTCATCGGAGAAGTTGGCCTGGGATTTAATTTTTTGTTTTCTTTTAATGGAATAATTTGGGTAGTGACGGGAAAAGTGCGAAGAGGTTTTTGTCTGCACTGTCGAACAGGCCCTATGTTCGTCCGTGCTGATCAATGGCGGTGGCACAGACCGAAGAGAGGTTGTCTTTGGGCGGTGACACGTGTTCAATACTGACCAATAGGCGCCAACACCCATTCATCAGTACTGACCAGCATGTGCGAGTGCGTGTTTGTCAGTACTGACGAACAGGCGCTGGGGTCCATTGGTTAGTACTGACCAATAGCCCTAGCCAAAAATAATTGACAAAAGATGACAGATGTCGATCCGCTTAGAAAACTTAGAAGGACAAATTCAAAGGGGATAGAATAAACAGCAATATTACCCCCCCCCCCCCCCACCTTCCTCTCCTGACAATACGATTGACCACCATACATGAACCTCGAGTGCTAAACCCAAGCTATGAGCAAATTATTCTTTCACTTTCAATTATCGACTATCAAAATGAATGGTAAGCAATTATTTTCTGTATTGTGGTAGTCGGTATTAGTCTTAAGTTTAACCATTCCCAGTTGTCAGAGATTTGTTTCCAATAAAAAAGAATTGATCAACTCTTTTTTTTAGTTCAGCTATTTTCAGTTTACCATACAAACACAAATATTTTTTTAAAAAAGTATATGAGCAATCAAAAAAAAAAAAAAAAAAAAAAAAGAAAAGACAAAAGGCGATATGAAAGAATGAAAAAAAAACACCGTCTTCCGGTTGAAACTAATAAGTACTGACACGAAAACTGTAAAACTAAACCACCCCCCCCCCTCCCCCCACAAACAACAAAATCCAACTGTGACGTATGAATGATACCGATAACAGAGGAATCCCTCCCCCCACTCTCTCTCTCTCTCTCTCTCTCTCTCTCTCTCTCTCTCTCTCTCTCTCTCTCTCTCGCACACCCCCTTTTCCAAAGCCTATAATTAGCATTACAGCAACTATGGACGTGAATGACAATTAAAAAAAAAAAAGAAAAAGAAAAAAAAAAGAAGAAAAAAAAGGCAAACAGAACCAGAAAAAAAGAAGAGCTATAAAATAAAAGGAAGAAAGCAGTATTTCTAATTTACTGATATAAAATAAAAGTTTATTTTTAAAATAAGTAAGTAAACAAATACAATATAAAAGTCAAATCAACAGTGAAAGCTTGGGTTTCTTCTCTGGAGGATTGTCATGATCAGCTTTGCTATCGTTATCTTCCTCCTCCTCATCGTCGCTGCATTCCTCTTCATCTGGAATTTAACACAAAATAAAAATAAAAAAAGTGTAAGATACAAAAATACCAATGCGAAAAAAAAAGTGGTTGGTTGGTCACAAAAAATTTCCAAATTAACATCCTTGGAATCTCAGAAACGAAGTGGAAAGGAGTTAAAGAAGATGATTGTTATGAAGGTGGAAAACATCATGAGAAAGGAGTTGGAATTCTTTTAGACAAATCAACATCAAAGTGCTATTTAGAGCATGTTGCAATCTCAGAAAGAGTTATTTTAGTAAAGTTGAAATTGAAAGGAAACCCGTTTAATGTCAATATCATTCAAATATACGCCCCAACAACAGACAGTGACGAAAACACTATCGAGACATTCCATCAAGATATGGAACAGACATTAAAACACTGTAAATCTGATGAAATTCGTTCAATAATTGGTGATTTCATGACAAAAGAGGGATAATGAAATATCTACTGTGAACACGAGTTCCCAGATTATGCGAGAAAAAGTAGAAGCTGCTTGCAAAGAGATGAAAAAGGGGAAAGCGGTAGGGGGCCAAGATAGTTTCTCAAACACCCTCGACGATCTGGGAATAGACAATCTGACAAACGCCTTTAATGTCATATACGAAAAGAGTGAACTGCCTAATGTCTTGAGACAATCGGTCTTCATTACCGTAACCAACCCCCCCCCCCCCCCCCCAAGAAACAAGGAACTATTGTCTGTGACCAACACAGAACAACCAGCATAATGAGCCAGGCCACAAAAATTATATTAAAAATACTTATGAAAAGAATGAGGAGCACGATCTCTCCACAGATAAGTGTCGAACAGTTTGGTTTTGTTAAAGAAAAGGGTACGATAAATGCAATTTTTGCATTGAAAACAATAATGCAACGGTCAATCGAAAAACAAAAATCACGTTATGCTCCATTGATTATTCCAAAGCTTTTGATTGAGTACAACACGAAAAGCTCTTCAAAATCTTAGAAAAGGTCGGTGTGGACAGAAAAGACCTTCGACTTGTGAAAAACTTATACTGGAATCAAACAGCGTGCGCCAAACTTGACAATGAAACATCGGACTTCGTTTACATCGAGAAGGGAGTAAGACAAGGTTGCGTCTTATCACCGGGCCTTTTTAACATATATAGTGAAATCATATTCAAAGAAATTGAAGACATGAAAGGTGTCGTCGGTGGAGGACAGAATATGAATAGCATAAGATACGTAGACGATGGTACTCTGATGGCATACTCTCCAGAAAACGTGCAGAAATTTTTAGATATACTGGTGTGCAAAAGTGAAGAGATGGGTCTGAAACTAAATGTTAAGAAAACCGAATGCATGACCTTCAACTTGTCAAACAAAGGAGAGACCATCAAACAAGTAAAGAAATTTAAATAATTAGGCACTATCATTACCCATGACGCACGTGACGTCGGGGATATAAAACAAAGAATAGCAATAGCAAAAATCGTGTTCCATGAAATACGACCAGTTGAGGACCAGAATGAAAGTAGTAGAAACATATGTGTTAAGTACCCTTTTATACGCTTGTGAAACATGGATGCTGACAAAGAATTACGAGGAGGTTAGAGGCATTTGAGATGTGGATGTATAGAGGAATGTTGAGGGTATCATGGACAGACAGGTATACGAACGAGGAAGCTTTGGAGAATGTGAGAACTGCCCTAACCAACAAAAGGACAGTATCTGGGCTGACCCAGGTCCAGCCAGTTTTGCCGCAATCAACACATTTAGTTTTTTCATTCATAACTCTTTAAGTCTATTACATAGTGGAAGTCTTCTAACATTAAATAATAGCTGATGATAAATTGCGTTTTTCTGTTAGTCGGCGATTTCATTGACGTAATATGTTGCGTAATATTTTGAGATACTGTTCTTTCTTGGTTAAAGCCAAGCGAATAACTATACCTGTAACCAACAAAAGGACAGTATCTTATACGACCGTCTCACATACTGTTCACCCTGGTTAACCGCAATGCAAAATGCCTCGTCCGTATTCACCAAAAGAACAGTATCTAAGTTAAGAATATAGCAAAATACGAATAACTCGATCGACAAACGTTTCACGTCAGCGAGGGCGAGCACTCGCCATCACGGACCCACCTTGCAGTTGGTGAGGGGGCTTGAGGCACACGGGAGGGCAAAGGTGTAAATCCCGGTCGACCGTCACGAGACCATCCCGGGTATCGAGCCAACGAGCCACATGAGCTGCTCGCCCCGGTGTGTGACTAAATTTGATCCAAACCCGGTGCCCGAATAGCAGCCCTATCCCGGGCGCCACACTATTGTCCTTATGTCGAGTCCCAATCAGTCCCGTCAATGGCGAAGCGGTCTGCCGCCTAGCCAAATAATACCGCGTTCGTGTCGCCAGGGTCGTCGGCACGTCCGAGAAAAAAGCAAACGTCCCATGCATCAATCGATTCGCGGCCTGCCGATCGGAAAATGCGACGGCGGGGATGGCGAGCTGACGCGTATATTGTCCCTGAACGTCGAGAGCCAGAGTATGGCAAAAAATGAGCTTTTATCAAAGCTATTGGCCGTTAACTGCGTAGATATCCTCCTTTTACAGGAGACCCACCTCTATTCAGACGCGCAATCTTCCCGATTCCAGATCCCAGGCTATACGGTGGTCCAACGCGAGGACACTTCGAGGCTCAAAGGAGGGGTTAGCGTTTACGCTAAAGAGCCATCGAAGGTAAGGGTCATTGAGAGCGTAACGGACAGCAATGGGGTGAACCGAATTTCCGTGGAAGTAGGCGGACTGTGTTTGCATAATATTTACAAACCACCTAGAGCGACTTGGACTACACCACCGGTACCGGTGGTCAGCCATCCTTCCATCTGTCTGGGAGACTTTAATAGCCACCATCACGAATGGGGCTACCGAGACTGCAACGAGGCAGGAAGACAACTCCGCTCATGGATGGACTGTAATGATCTACACCTACAGCCAAGGGTACCTTCCGGGGTACCCGCCATAAGAAGGAGTATACTCCAGACCTCACCCTCGTAACGAAAGGCGCGAACGGTGAACCGTTGCAGGTGAAGCGGACAGTCCTCGGGGACTTTCCGCATAGCCAGCACAGGCCGGTTCTTGTCACAGCTGGGGTGACAATACCGAGGGTGCAGTCTCTCCCACTTTGCAGATGGAATTTCAGGAAGGCTGACTGGGAGGAATTCAGTTCCTATATCGAGCAGGTCTGCCCTGCCATTCCTCCCAAGTCCAAGAATATAACCAGATTTAGTAGGCTACTGGTTAAGAGCGCTCAACGCTCTATTCCACGGGGCAAACGGAAATTCTACACCCCTTGCTGGACAGCAGAGTCGGAAGAGCTGTACCGAGAGTACCAGCAGACCCAGTCCCAGGACACAGCCGATAGACTACTCCAGTCTCTGGCAGAGGGAAGGAAGCAACGGTGGCAGGAGACCGTGGAAAGTCTCGACTTTACACACTCCAGCCGCCACGCTTGGCGTTTGATAAAGAAATTGGACCCAGATCGGAATTTCGCGAAGGCTGCACCGGAATGCGAGGCAGACACAATTGCCAAGAATATTAAGAACCGTAGCAAGCGGGTCCCTAATCAGGCTTTTGAGCGCGGTGTCCGCAAGGCGTACCGTACGATTTTGGACTCGCTACCTGCGGAGGAGTCGGACTGGACGGCCCCGTTCAGTCCCCGAGAAGTGGGTGCAGCCATTAGCGAAGTGAAGAACGGCAAAGCAGCTGGGATAGATGGTGTATATCCCGATATGGTGACGCATCTGGGCCCCAGGGCACGGGCCTGGCTAGCAGAGGCAATGTCTGACATCCTTGCAAACGGAAAGCTTCCACAAGTGTGGAAGCATGCGAAGATAGTTGCCATCCTGAAGCCAGGGAAGCCGGCGAAGGAGGCAGACAGTTACAGACCCATATCGCTGCTGAGCTGTCTTTACAAACTGTTGGAGCTTGTTTGTTTGTTTGTTTTTAGGTGTTTAACGGCGCTTTCGACACTATTTAGGTCATTTAAGCGCCCGTTTCTGTCTTTTATCAATCTTTTATCGGCCCTGAGGGGCCATAGCTGATCAAAACGTGTACTGTTGTAATAAAATCTTTATAAAATCATAATAGTTACATGTTTGTTGAGTAAAAATATCTATTTACAATTTCTGCAGGAGTTCACATTCCTGCAGATACTTTAAAATTGTAAGCGGATCGACCGACTGGAACAGAGACTTCAAGTCTCTGTTATCATAATGTTGTGACCTTATCTGTTCTAATTCTGTACATTCAATTAAAATGTGTTGAACTGTCAGGTCACAGTTACATGTTCTGCAGAGGGGTTTTTCATCCCTCTCCAGAAGGAAACGGTGAGTGAGGGCAGTATGTCCGATCCGGAGTCGAGTTATTTTTACCTCGTCTCTTCTTTTTAGCCCCGAGTTGGGTCTGGGGCCGAGGTCACTTTTAATTTGTTTTAATTTGTTATGTACATCTCGACTCCAGGATCGTTCCCATTCCTTTCGGACATGTTTTTTTAATATGATCTTTAAATCCGCGTGTGGGATTTTACTGCCCTCTTGTAATTCTTGGCTCACCGCCTCTTTTGCCAGTCGATCCGCTTCTTCGTTCCCCTGGATACCCACATGACTAGGTACCCAGAGAAAACAAACTTTCTTTTTTTTTATAAATAATTTATTTGCACCTTCCAAGATACTTATGAGTCTTGGATCGGTGCAATAAAAATTTGAGATCCCCTTAAGTACGGACAGCGAGTCAGACAAGATCAAGAATTTATTTTTATTCGATCTCTCAGCCAAACGGAGAGCATTTAGTATTGCTCTCGATTCCGCTGTAAAGATCGAAACATTTGGAGCGTGTTCTATTAAACCGATGGGGGCCGGTCCTAGACGCTGCCCTGCCACCTGAGCAGGCAGGCTTCAGGGAAGGGAGGTGCACCACGGAGCAGGTCATTGCCCTTACAGAGCATATTGAGCACGGGTTCGAGAGAAAACAGCAAACAGGTGCTGTGTTTATAGACCTATCAGCGGCGCACGATACGGTCTGGTGCGATGGGCTAATGCTCAAACTTGCAAAAATCATAAGGTGCAAAAAGACCTTGAAGTTGTTCTCTTCGATCTTAGGGGAAAGGCAATTCCACGTCGCGCTGGGAGACGTCACGAGCAAAGTTAGGAAATTGAAGAATGGGGTCCCTCAGGGTCGGTACTTGCGCCAATGTTGTTTAACGTTTACATTAGCGATATGCCGAACACTTCCTCCCTGAGGCTGGGATACGCAGACGACTGGGCACTCGTTACTCAGAGTAAAGTGTGGACCCGTCTCGAGAGCGTACTCAGCGAGGACGTCACCAGACTCAAATCCTACTTTGACAAGTGGTACCTGAAGATGAACACTTCAAAAACCGTGGCCACTGCATTTCACTTATGCAGTGGCTGCACACCCGTAAACTGAATGTCCTAGTCGGGGACCAGCCAATCCCATATGAGCCGCGTCCAAAATACCTAGGGGTGACGCTGGATCGCAGTCTTACCTATCGGGTTCATCTCGAAGGGGTTGCCCGGAAGATAGAGAAGCGGAATAGTCTTCTGAGGAAGCTGGCGGGATCGACTTGGGGCGCTAGCCAAGCGCTCCTGAGAACATCCGCCCTGGCACTATGCTATTCCACCGCGGAGTATTGCGCTCCAGTGTGGGGTAGAAGCAGAAACGTTGAGAAGGTGGATGTAAAACTTCGCAAGTCGATGCACATAGTGTCGGGAACGCTAGCAACAACCCCTAGAGAATGGGGCCCGGTGATGGCAGCGATCCAGCCCCCCGATGTCCGGAGGGAGACCATTACGGGAAACTGGCTGAGTAAGATCAAAGAGAGAGGGAATGGGGATACCCCTCTCATGCGCATAATGAACGGTGCCCCCGTTTCGAGCCGAAATAAGTCCCGGCAACCCTTGTACGCAGAATCCCTGACTACGGACAGAGCTGCACATACGAGATGGAAGTCGGTTTGGACGAATTCAATCCCTCGTGGGGGCGGGGACCTACACTCCTCTAAGCTTGGTGAGAAGTTGCCAGGCTTTGATACCAGTAAGAGGAGACACTGGGTAGCTGCGAATCGGCTTCGGTCGAGGAGCTGCCTAACGGCCGGTGCGTTACATCAGTGGGGTCTAACTTCCTGTCCTTTATGTCCACGCTGTGGGCAAGAACCCGAAACGGCAGAGCATCTAGTCGAAAGGTGTGTTGTGACGATGCTACCAGGCGGGTTCGCGACGGTGCACGAATGCGGACCGGACTTTGCTGATTGGGTCGATCGTCATAACATAATAGTGTGAACCATAAGAAGCTGCTGCCATCACGGACGAGTGAGAGGCAAGGCTAAGTGTGTTTGACCTGGCGTGAGGGGAATGAATAAATTATCTCCGTCAAGTTTGTAGGCGTGACTCTGATATAATATTACTACATTAGAATATTCCTCAATCTTTTAGACCATGACTCCTTTTTCAAGATGAGTCTATTTTTATTAAGCATCATAGCTTTAATTTACGCTTATTGATGATTTTGGCTATCTTGTAAATTAGACTTTAATTGTGTATCAGGGTTTTGTCAATGTACAACGATATGGGGTGAGGAGTGAGTGATAGTGAATTAAACCTAAGAATAGCTGGAAAATAGGGTATGTCCCCCCCCCCCCCCCCCCCCCCCCCGAAAAGCATGAAATGGAACGAAATATGTTGGTACATTTATACTGAATGAAATAGGCGACACCATTCTTACTAAATTTAAAGGTGCCTAAATTATGAGCTAATAAGATGAACAGAAAAATTATTTTGTCTTTAGCTAATTTCGCCCACAGGGAGTTACAATAGTACAATTTAGATAAAACAAGGGAATTAATTAAAAGTTCTGCTAAATTAGATTACAAATTTTGCTTATTTTATTCATTTCTATGTACATAGATTGAATGGTGTTATTCACGTAGCAGCTTGTTATGGAAAGATGTTTATCAATGATGACGCTAAGGTTTTTTGCTTTATTTGAAAATTCTATTGTGCTATTTCCGAGAGAAATCGGTGAATTATTTGCCTTCCACACTTTAAAATCTCAGTTTTACTATCATTTACTATCATTTAATTTTAACTTGTTATGGTACATTCAAGATTTAACCTCATTAAAACAGCTCGAAATTCCTTGTATTAAGAATTGTAAATTACTTAGGGGTACTGAATCATAAATTTGCGTATCACCAGCATTAAAATGATAACTCAGATTGAATCTGGATATCACACTAAAAGGACAGGGCCAAGAACGCACTCCAAAGTTTAGTAAAACTTGTTCTGACTGAATACCATTCACCACGACACTCTGCCATCGATCCTGTAAATACATTTTTGTATGATGTAAACCATTTTAAGGGCAATTCCTTTTACGCCTACGTATTTTCTAGTCTTCTTAACAAAATGTAATGGTCAATGGTGTCAAAGGCATCTGAAAGATCTTAAAGGCATAATAAATTGATATTGTTAGCATCCGCATTATATAACAAAAGATTTTAAGAAGCGCCGTTTCAGTTCTGTGTTGCTTTTGTAGGCTGACTGAACTGTTGTTCTTAAGTTCGGAGATAATAATTGTGTCAGTACTACCTTCTCCAAAAGTTTGGACAAAAAATAGAAGGATGTGTGGAAAGTGAGAGATATGAAGACGATGAAAAAGAAAAACACAAAAAACCCCAAAATACAACTAAACAAAAAAAAACGCCTGGACAGACAGTCACACCGACACCCATACACACACACAAACGCACACACACATACACACACACACACACACACACACACTAATTAGTTGAAATGAATGAAAAATAAGTATACTTAAGTTAGACGTTTGGTTGAGCATCCGACCAACAAGCAAGGGGATCCGTTTTTTATTGCCAGTTGTATAAAGTTTTGTAATGGTTTTGCTTTCTGTTTTTTTTTTTTTTTTTTTTTTTTTCATTTTTATTACTTGTTTATAAAGCCCCTCTGCCCACCAACCAGCCACTAAATAGCTAGCTTGATATGTTGATCTGGTGGAAAGTAATACGTGAATATTTCAACTTATGTCATAGATTAGATTGATTTTGAACTCAGTGTCTGCAGCAATTTAGTCTTTAATCACGGGCGCATAATTTAGTCAAAGATATAAGAACTGCAATCCAAACAGTTGTTAAAAGCAGGTATTTCCACTTTTAACATCCAACGGACGAGGTCAAACTTAGATGTCGCTGGGTCAAACATACGCGTTGTGGTATGTCACTACTGCTGTCGGATGTGAAGGTCATGAGTTCGATTCTATAGACAGTATGCGGTTAGACTAAGGGAGTAAGATATAAATATGTGTGCGTGTGTGTGTGTGTGTGTGTGTGTGTGTGTTTATGTGTGTGTTTGTATGTGTGAAAGAAACACGAGGGAGACAAAGAGAGCGAGCGAGACTGGTAGATAAAAAAGGGGGAAAAGGAGGGAGGGGGTGGAGCAAAGAATAGGTAGGGATAGTATAAGAAAGCCCTTCGTTTCAAAAGAAGTCAAAGTCAATCAATGGGAAACATATTGACCAATGAGATTGCAATTTAAAAAATGGGACTGGCCAAATCATTTGTTGCATTGTTTCCATTTTGAGTCAGATGACAGCTTGAAGAGGAGCGGGTGGGGCTTAATTTGTAATGACTTACATGAAATCATATAATTGAATCTTCTTGTTGAGCTGCAACGTCGAGTTATTTAGGACCTGCCACTCGTTATCACAACCCCTTGTGGTCAATGTCAGCTATTAATCTCTCCTCCCTTTTTTCTTTGGGTTCACTCCAGTGACATCTATATATTATTATGAAGTCCTAGGTTCACTCACATTGTTATTGTCTCAAAAGACCCCACCCTCCCTCCCATTCCCAATGAATACACGTTAAAACGCTCTCTCTCTCTCTCTCTCCTCTCTCCTCTCTCTCTCTCTCCCTCTCTCTCTCCTCTTCTCTCCCCTCTCTCTTATTTATTAATATATTTATTTTTTAAAACATATCTCTCTGCATCCATCTCTCTCGCTCTCTGTTTGTTACTGACTTTTCTCTCTTCTCTCTCTCTCTCTCTCTCTCTCTCTCTCTCTCTCTCTCTCTCTCTCTCTCTGTGTGTTTCTCTCTCTCTCTCTCTCTCTCTCTGTTTCTCTCTCTCTCTCTCTCTCTCTCTCTCTCTCTCTCTCTCTCTCTCTCTCTCTCTCTCTCTCTTAGTGCGGGGCGGTCCTTGCCAAGCTTAAGGACCACGGTCCTACGGTCCTTGGGAAATGAAGACCGCAAGGACCGGTCCTTTTCGACATTGAACATTCCTGAGAGACTGTTGGAAATTCGAACCGGTTTGACCTTTGAGAGTGTGGGATCGTTCATTCTTGAACCGTTAAAGACCGCTACACGATGAAAACCGTGGCCTACAGGAGTAAAACACACGGAGTAGTCACACTCATTTCAAATTGTAACCTAATTAGAGAAGAGGGGTGATGCCTTCTTTATTTGCTCACCGTACTTCATTGTTACTTCGATAATTTAATAAAATTTGAAATTTATCCCCATTAACGGAGATAATGGCATCGCCCAAGGCGTTGATCGAGTTGTTCGTGGCGTTGATACACACACGCAACTCCTACCCCCCCCCCCCCCCCACACACACACACACATTAGAGGGCAGCGAGCATTGAAGAGTAAGAGAGAGACGTGAAGTTATAATAAGAGGGGGTGGATGAGGTGATAAGAGGGTCGATGGTGACTTTTCGCCAGATCTAACAAACTCAGCTACCCATTCATTGCTGAGTAGACAGGGATTCAGAAAAAAATCGACTGCACCCGGGATCGATCTCTGGCCCTTTGCGTATAAAGAGAGTGCTCTATCAACTGAGCTATCGGGGTCCCCAAATATTCTATTGGACTTTTTTAAAATTCAGACGTTATAACTGGGTTTTTTGGAAGGAAGAAACTAATGAAACTCATATTATTTGATTAGTAATAACACCAAACGAAATTTTAATATTATTGTATTATTTTAAATGACAACACTGCGATAGAAAGGAGTGGTGACAAGAGATGGACAAAAGAAAACAAAAAATCGGATTTGCTACTTGCTAGGTTCGACACACCACACACACACACACACACACACAAACACACACATCTTTTGTAGTCACATACATTTCAAACAATAACCCATTAGAGAAGAGGGGTCATGCCTTCACCATAGATCATTGTCATTGCGATCATTATGGTGTAGTAAATTTTGAAATTTACCCCGTATAATGGAATCGTCCAAGGCGTGCGCCTCCTGTTCCCCCCATCTCACACACGAAAGGGCGGTTTGCGGAGTGGAGGTTGGTGGTCGTCTGCCTGTATGGTCGTCTGTGTCGTTTAGTGTATGGTAAAGGGGTGTGGGTGCGATTAATTAAGTGGGATGGGTGGTGATTGGTGGAAGATAGGCAACCGAAGCAACGAATCGCTGGGAAGTAGTAGGCTATGGCGCGAGACCGTAGGACCGTGGTCCTTGCAAGGACCGCCCCGCACTAGTTGAAAGGTGATAAGAAGTGAGGACCGGCGCCGGTCTTCCCCTCTGGGACCGGTCTTCGGTTCACAGCTAAAAGACCGTCGGACCGCGGTCCAGACCGGTCTTCAGCGCGGCACTACTCTCTCTCTCCCTCTCTCATGTAAACAACAACGCGATAGAAAGTTACAGTGCTCCTCTATGATGTCATGTTACGGATGACGTCATTGGCGTTGGCGACTTATGCGTCAACCAATCAAATCGTCACCAACAGTTTCGCATGGTATTGCTCGCCATACGGCGGCATCTTCGTCACGCCACTCGTTGACGCCACCGCATGCTCACGGACACCGTCGATATTTACGGGGCGGAATACAGCCGTCGGAGATACTGTCCTTTTGTTGGTTAACGATGGGGTTGAAATAGGATACTGTTTCAAGCAAATTTTTAATTGCCTCTAATTTCAAAAATATTTGAGTTATGATCTGTAACGAAATGCTTCCGTGTAGGCGTCAGTTTACGACAGGATGTACGTCGTCGTAGTATTAGTTGTTGTTGTTATTGTAATCCCTCCGGAACAACCCTTCTTTTGTTGATACAGGTCGTATCAGATCATGCACCTATGGCCCGGAAGTTTGAATTAAACTACGTAGTGTGGGTGTTATTGTGAGAAAGGCATCAATCTTGTTTTCTCCGTAAACTTATAAGCAAAGTAGGATCTCCTGTATTCTACGGGAGTGACTTTGTTATGGTATGGCTTGATTGATATCTCGTAACTATGGGGCTGACGAATTTATTTATCCTTGATATGAGGATGTCCGGTATCAGGATGGGTTGTTGTTGTCCATGATTATGGAATCTGGGGGAGTTTTAAGGAATTTCAGATGTTTACGGATATGACTAACATCCGGTTGTGTGGGTAGAATTTTGCTTCGTTTGCTTGATTTTTGCCTATAAATGCCAGAGTTTTGAGCAGTTTCTTCAGACCACTCAGCGGAGTCTTTTAGGCTCATAGTCTCTAAGCGATAACCACAGCGGAGTCTTTTAGGCTCATTTGTTTAACTCTTGTGTAGAGTTAGATTAAAGTCTTGTGTAGACTTTGTAGTGCTCAAAGTTCGAGCTGAAACACGTTTTGTGTTAACTCTTGTGTAGAGTGTGATTTAAGTCTTGTGTAGACTTTGCGGTGCTCAAAGTTTGAGCTGAATCAAGTTGTGTTATAACTCTTGTGTAGAGTTTGATTAAAGTCTTGTGTAGACTTAATTTGTGATTTCTATAATCTGTTCGGCTCTGGTGAGATTTTGAATAATATGTTGTGATTACAATTATGATTGGGTTTTGATATTAATATCATAATATCACTTTAAATTTTGAGTCTCAATTAATTAATCAGATAATTAAATTAATTGTGTAATATATTCTTGTTGTAAAGAAAATAAGCTTTTCTTGCTATAAAGCAATATTATTTCATATCTACAAAGTAAAGCAATATTAATCAACATTAATAAATTGATTTGTTAAAGTAAAATAATATTTACTCATTTAAAGTAAACATATTGAATGAGTTCGAATATAGATAGAGTTATATTCGTATGATTATCATGTGATAACAAAATCATTTTCTTTCTTTAAAGTGAATGAGCCGTTGGAGGCTGGGCTTTAACAAGCCAACTTTAAGCTATTCTCTCATAGCTTGACACTAATAAAAACTGAACATTTGCCTGTTTTATAAGTTACCTGCGAAGAACCATTTGCTTATTTTAATATCAGAACATTGAGAAACAATTGATCTGTTTATGAATACTGTGAAATCAGAACAATTTCAAGAAGAGACAAATTAACAATATTAGAACAACCTTACAGTTTTTGTTGAATATCAAGGACACTCTTTTGGCTTTCTTCTACACGTCTGGATTGTGTTTAGTTAGTTAGTTAATTATTAGTTGCCTGTATGACTGTGATGGTTGCAACCTATCTGTGAGATTGTCTGATGTGGTAGCGGTTTGGTAAAGTATTGATAGTTAATTGATTTAATTATATATTTTCATATCGCTTTCATATCATATCCATCATCACACCATCTCCATCAATTTGTCATCCATCCATTTGATTTCATACTTATTACATCTATCATTTCATCTTCATATCTCATAATATCTTTGTTATATTGTAATAAAATATATCTTCATTTAGCTTCAAAACCTTTATCAACGTATTGTGTTTGGTTATTGATCGGTGTCGTAGCTTGAATATAGCACACATAAACAAGGTTGCAAACTGCGCTACATAAGCATACGGTTTACGTGCGCACTTTGTGACATGATCATTCTGACAACTTTGTAAGCTTTCCTATGTCCCAGAGATTCGATTTAGTAAAAAAAGTGATTTTATGATTTTTTGAGAGATACTGTCCTTTTGTTGGTTAGGGCAGAGAAAGGGAAGAATGTTGACCGATACCATCAGAAAGAGGCAGTTACGGTTTCTAGGACATGTGTGGAGAAGAGACGGAATAGAATAGCTGGTAACATCTGGGATAATCGAAGGAAAGAAAGCCAGAGGAAGACAAAGAATGACATAAGAATGGCCAAATGTGATTTTTAAAGTATCACAGATTTCATGCGCACCGCAGAGGATCGTGATTCGTGAAGACAGCTGACAGGGGTCCCTGGTCAAAGCAACATTTAACATGTAGGACGGGACATGACGCCTGTTAGGCGATATTACAATATTTTGGGACAGAGACATCACTGTTAACGGCCAGGTACTCATTTTACACCTGAGTACGGTGAGAGAATGTGAGTAAAGAGCCTTCTCCAAGGTCTCAACTATGCGCCGAGCGAGGCTTGAACCCAGGACCTTCCGATCCGAAAGCGAGTGTCATACCAAAAGACTACATAGCCGCACGGTGGATATATATATATATATAATATATATATATAATATATATATATATATATATATATATATATATATATATATATATATATATATATATATATATATATATATATATATATATATATATATATATATATATATATATATATATATATATATATATATTTCCTTTATTACGAGCGACGCCATTTAATTGTAAAAATTGCCCCGAGAACCATCTTTACGGGACTGTAAAAATAACCACTGCGGTAGAACAAACCTTGATTGATTGGTAAAAATAACAGTAATAAAATTCCTAATATGACCATTGTTTTGGTTCTCCGCCGCATTGTCCTTGTACTTGTAGTACATTGAAAAGTAGTGCAGATCAGTAGTCCTTGGGCTGTTGTTTTGTTTGTTTGTCTCTCTCTCTAGGTCTAGCCGTCTATTAGATCGAGATTCGATGGTTTTCTTTTCTTATTTTCATGCTTCAATTAAACTAAGGGTAAGTGTCTCAATACTGAGGCAATGCCTATTTTGCTTAAGTATGCCCTTCTTTTATGGCTTAAATCTAAAAACACTCTGACTTACTTTAAGTTTTGATCACTAAAAAGGCAGACGTAAGACAACTATCCCCTCCCTTTATGCTCAGACGGCCACTTGATTTGTGAGTAATAAAAGTTTTCTGTTAAAAGCAGATTAGATTGATACATTTAACAGAATGTTTGACATGTCATACTATCATCAATTTCTGTTGAGGTCACGGTGGTCAAGATAAATTTTCAGACAATTTTGGAAAAGACGATTTACAGGCCTGTATATAGAGCATGAGATTAATTATCAGTAATCAGCATTATTTGGGGCCGCAAAGATCAGGGCGATACGCAAATCTCGGCAAATTTCCCAAAATTGGCAAATTTTGTTTTTAAAAAAAGCGAAAACAAAATGCACTTGAGGAACTGGAGATTCTGTACACCGGCACAGGGGTGAATATGGCTGAAGCTAAGGAGTTCTTCGCTCATTGTTTCACCAGCAGTGAGAAGGAAGAAGCCAGACAACGGTTTTCTGATGCTTAATAAGCCTTATCAGACAACATATGCCAAGCTTTAAAAATACATGTCCGTTGAGGGGCAACCTGGCTTGGAATTTTTGAAGATATTAGGATTTTCAGTCCAATGAACATTCCTCTTATGCCTCGCAGTGTATCTGTATACACTGCAATTCCTAGTTTTTGTCATCTCACTCAGCATGGGTTGACGAAATATATTGAGAATCTGAGAAACTGGGGCCCAGTGCTGTGAGAGAGTTAGATACTGGAATAATTGATCTGACTCATTTCTGGAAGTCTCTGGCAGATCATGTTCCAGCTCTCGCTGCCTTGGCGTCCCGGTATGCCTTCTCAACATGAATGCTCGTCAGCTGAAGCTGAATGAAGTTTTTCTTTATATAATCTTGTTTTGTCTTCTAGAAGGCGTAGACTCACAGAAGACGGCATCAAAGGACTAGTTTTCCTTTTCTACAATAAGTTCAGTGACGCCTCTTTTTTTTTTTTTTTTTTTGTTTGAGTAGAAAAGGAAAACTAGGCCTTTGGTTTGAGAGAAAGTGTCGTTTGATATAGTCTGTAGGTGTGAAAGTTTGATAAAACTGATATTGTGAACGAGAGGGAGTAAGCCCTATGTATGTGTGACTGAGTTGAACGTTCGCCAGTTTAAGTGTTCTATTCCACAGTTTGCGTATGTGTGTATTTTGTGTGTGTAGCAATCATATAACTTTCGATTTGAAGGTGTCTTCATAACGCACTTCCGGCATTCGCAATAAACTGTTTAATACTTTTAGGTTCTGCCAAGTAAATGTGGTCAATTTTGGCTTACACGAAACAGTGGAATTTATCGCTCGGCGGCTCAGTTAAAATTGGCTACCATTGGGATCACGACAGGTTTGGAAAGTGAAAAGATAATTTCACGAAGGCTGTGTGAAAATACACTAGGGTGTGTTCAGACACGGCAATTCTAAGAAGCGTCGCTTAGCCGTGGCAATATATCCATCGTAAATATAAACGGCCCTTGAGCTATGCGTAGCGCTGTGGAACATTCCTAATTACTTCACGGTCATTCGACTACGATTCATGAATTCTTTCTTTCTTCTTCATTTCTTTCTTTCCTTTTTAAAAATATTTGAATTTGACGAATTGACTGATTTCAGTTAAGTGGCTGAGAATTTACAGGTCTACATCTAAACATACCTACCCCTTTTTAATTTGAAGACGATACTACTCTACAAGGATTAATCACCAATAATGGTGAAATAAATTATAAGGAAGAAATAAATAAATATGGTTCCTGGTGCGACAATAACCGTCTTGAATTGAATGTAAGTAAGACTAAAGAATTAATTATAGACTTTAGAAAAGATAAGAAAACCAAAGACAATATCACTATTAAAAATGAAAAAGTAGAGCAAGTAGTAGAATACAAATATCTAGGAGTCACCATGGACAATAAATTACGGTGGGGCATACATACCAGTTATACCAATAGTAAAATTAATCAAATAATGTACTTTTTACGTAAATTGTCCCAACTCAACATTGACAAAACACTTTGAATGTTATTTTATAGATATGTAATAGACAGTGTTTTGTTTTTTTTGTATTACTGCCTTGGAGTGGGGGGGGGGGGGAAGTTATCTTACCTCAGAAAGCTAACTTTGACAGGATTATTAAAAAAGAGCTAACAAACTTATCACAGGACCCATGTCTTTTGATGATTAATATACAGAATGCTGCAACACATCCTCTAAATCATCAGATCAGTAAGTCGAACAGACGTGACCCATTGTTGGCTATTCCCCCCCCCCCCCCCCCCCCCAAAAAAAAAAAAAAAAAAAAAAAAAGTGAAAGACACCTCCGATCCTTTTTACCCGACAGTTGCAGAATTCTTTATAAGACAAATAATTTCTAAATTTAGGTCTACGTCTGCTTTAACATTGAATCTTTTTCTTTAAAATTACACCATAACTTTACAATTACAAATTGAATAAAAAAACGTCTGACAAAAGATCAATGGTAAAAATTAACAATGAAGCTACCTCCTCGAAGAACGTGCGGAAGGTCTCCCTTAATTTAGGCAGTTTCGTGAGCAGTAGCAGGGGGAGTCACATAGACAGGTAGATAACCACGCCTCTCGGACAATCGTCATAATGTAAACAATACGGAGTTATAGTTAGACACCGAAGCTCGCCTAACGAACGACTTGCCCAACACGTGACCATTTTTTTCTCGCGTCCTCTCGTCTAATCTCGTCACTCCCGAATAGAAAGACAATGGGCGGAGCTCATATGATATAACGCAATGAAAGTTCTGTCCGATGACGGGTGGGGGGATATCACCTCTCCAAAACTTACCTTATTATATGAAATCTTGAGATTCTTATCCAATCATCGATTGCTCGTTTGACAGTTCTCTTGTGAACAGTTAGGAGACCATCTCTTGATTTATGGGCAGGCGGCTTTGCGTAAAGGCGGTGAGTGTTGTATACATCAAAGAGTACCGCTGACCGATGGTAAATAGTGGTTGTGTAACCCAAAAGCCCTGCCGTCTCGACTGCAAGGTCTTGTATGTAATAGTTGCGTCACCATCTCAAGGCTCAGGAATTAATTAGTGAGCTGATTCAAACAATGTGGGTTTCAAATTTATCGTATACGTAATCATTTGGAAGCTACAGAGAAAGGTGTTTTTGTGTAATCCCTTTCACACACACACACCGCGCGCGCGCGCGCGCGCACACACACACACACACACAGAAACATATATACAAAACAATACACATCCCTGGTCATCTATTGCCTATATTATTTGTTAATATATACATCCCATGCTGATTGTCACTACCCCCCCCCCCCCAACCATTTCCACCATCCAAGTACCAGCGGCCTTTTCTCTTTGATTTCGTATCATGGTCTACCCGAAGCCCAACACCTCGATCGTTTGTGGGTCAACCCACCCCCCCCCCCTCCCCCCACCTTCCCCCGTAATCAATTTATAATTTTCTCTCTGTATAGAGCGCCACATGCACAATTATATACTATTGAATGACACTGACCTTGCCCCTCCCCTAACACAAGCCAACAGCAACCCAAGCTATCCTCTATCATGTGACCTTAGATCCGATGCTGCATACCGCTTGAGAGTCTTCACTATCCAGATCTCGTTCATGGTCACGTGAGAAGGCTATATCCGTTCGGGTTCGGCGTTCGGGTTCGGCGTTCGACCCGATTTCGTTAAAAGCCTAATGGCAGTGATTGGTAGACACAGCATACTACACACGTTTTACTATCGATGTTTTGTGCTTAAGTAAAATACTCACTATTCTACCGCTTGATCAATAGAACCAACACAGAAAATTATGTGTAATCCTAAACGGTTATAATCTGATCAAGAAAATCGTGTGATAACTGGTCACCCAATTGGCGGTATAAAACAATAACAATGATCAGATTTCATTGACGTTACTGTTTATAAACAACCAACTCTGTTTGTCCGAGCACGTGTGAGGGTGTGTCACAAATTTCATGTTTTGATTGGTCAAAAATCTACTGGTTAATTGTGACCCAACCCGCCCATGAAAGTTGTGACTGGAAATTACTGTTCGCATTTAGGGGGGGGGGGGGGGGGAAAAGATCCGTAACTTTGTTATGAAGAGGATTATCACAGATATTTTGATATCACAGTTTTCGTCTTTTAATTTTCTTTTAAATGGTGCCAAATACTGAAAAATTCATCTACAATTTCAGGAGTTATATGAAGTTAAAATTTGACAATTTTCAAATGCGTTTATTTTTTAAATTTACAGCGCATGTTTTTAAAATAAAAACGCTTGTTTTTAGAATAACATCTACACTTTATTCATGCCAAATTTCAGGACTCTATATCTATGAGCAGACACTTTTTACTCTGCGCCGAAATGCCATGTTTTCATTTTCTTCTAATCAAGGCTGCCCAGTGAGATCGATATTCATATCGATATCTTTTAATTTAGTTATTTTATTATTCTAAACTTAGTCCATAAAGTTTTCAGTACTATCATTTGCTATGTTTTTATTTTTAACACATACTTTCCAACTTTTTAATGGCATTTTTTTGTTTTTAATTGTTTTCTTTGTAAAATTCGATATTGATAATATTGATATTTAAAAAATACCAATTGCTTTAATTTTATTTTATTTTGGCGTCAAGTCATCAGGTTTCTTTCCCATTTATTTAAATATTTTTTGTTATCAGTTTTATTAACACATTCTTAAGGACTTGGTAATAGGATTCAATAGCAATGAGCAGCTTGGTTCTAAACAAAGAAACTCGATACTTTTTATGCTTCATGCTGGCAAGAACTTTTTCACAGGTCATGTGATCGGAATGTATAAAAGTCAAAACATGATCATATTTATAACGTTTTTCTCCACACTTTTATGCTCGTCGGAGAAGTATTTCATAAGGGCGTCTGCCATTTTCCAGATAGTTTAGAACTAGTTGCTAAGTTACTATGCGTCCCTACGAGAGAAGTGACGTCACGATTGTTGAAGCCTATTATGGTTAAGAGATCTATTAGTTTTAAATCTTGACAACCGAAACATTGAGAGAGAGGGAGGGAGAGAGAGAGAGAGAGAGAGAGAGAGAGAGAGAGAGAGAGAGAGAGAGAGAGAGAGAGAGAGAGAGAGGGGGGGGGGGGGGGGATAAAATGATCTATTACTTGTCAGTCCAAATGATGTAAATAGTAATAATAGCAATAAACCCAAAGTGGTTTAGCAGAATTTTTAGAAGCCAGAACTCTCCTTCCAATTAAAATAGACATACAAACTGCCTCGTGTGAATCCTTTTCATATTTTTAAAAACCTTTTCATTTTGCCATTTCATTTATTGCACGTGTTTTGTGCAGTTCCAATATTTTTGACAATGACACGGAATTTTTTCCCCCGAAGATAATATTTGCCCTATTGCTAATGCAGAATGAATCATTTCCACCAAGAGAGCAGTAAGAGTATTTCGACTTGGGCCTCAATTAAGCTATAATTGCATATCTTGTCTTTTAATGATAACATTAAGAAAAAGATCTGGTGTTGGGCTAAAGTAAGATTGAATCTCGTCTTTATCTTAATAGTGTCACAAGGGGAATTAATGATATGGCATTTTCCAGCTGACACCCAATTACAGCTTCGTCTTATCATTATGAGTTTGCTACATGTAATGTGAACATATTTTTTTAATCCCATGGTTTTGCTAGTTTGCTTCTATAGCACAGACCGGTATTCCTAGAGGCCAGAGTACATATCATTTATTTATTCTATGCGTCTTGGTATTAGCATTATAAATCTATTTCTATATATATTATTATATGTATTATATACCCGTCAGGTCAAAGAAGAATGACACGGAGAGATCTGAAGGCGTGATTATATCTATATTAAAAAAACCAGATTTCCATTCCTTCCTGGTTTAGCCATAGGAAGAGCTGGTCAACCTCACACCCGTTCATCAAACGGCAGGCACCCTTATAACCTGAAGCAGAGAGACGACCAGCTCGGCTAAGGACCTCAGCTTCTATGTAATCACAAGAAATTGAAGATCAGAAAGGCATCGTCGTTGGAGGGACGTGGACGCTTGACAAAGAATGTACGAGGAAGTTAGAGGCATTTGAGATGTGGATGTATAGAATAATGTTGAGGCTATCATGGGCAGACAGGTATACGAACGAGGAAGCTTAGGAGAAGGTGAGAAAGGGAAGAATGTTGATATATACCATCAGAAAGAGGCAGTTACAGTTTCTGGGACATATGTGGAGAAGAGACGGAATAGAAAAGTTGGTAACATCTGGGATGATCGAAGGAAAGAGAGCTAGAGGAAGACAAAGAATGCCATATCTAAATAACCTAAGAATGGCCAAAAGTGATTTTAAAAGCAGCACAGATTTCATGCGCACCGCAGAGGATCGTGATTCGTGGTGACAGCTGACCAGCAACGTGCTCAAGAGTACAAACCACGATGGATGATGAATCTCCACCTTAAATACCATATTACAAATGGGATAAATCGTAATGATTTTTTAAAAAAATAACACAAACATACATACACACACACACATCGCTGTGATTATTCTCAGACATGTCTGAGAATACGAAAATTTCTTATTGTCAGACATATTTTTGGTTCTCCACTCTTTTAAATATTTATCCACATTCAAGAATATGGAATGTTTCGAAATGCACATGTCTCCCCCCCCCCCCCCGCCCCCTTTAAAAAAAAAGATTCCTTTCTCTCTCCTTCTCTTTCGGTTCCTTTCTAGCAGATTGTCATATTCGTCCCCACTCCGATCTCTCAAAAGTATATTCTAAAAAGAATAAATAATTAAACAGAAAAAAACAACCCAGAAATATTCAGGGAGCAACCAAATGGTCAGAGAGAGAAAAAAAATTTTTTTTTTTAATTTTTATAATAAAAACAAGTTTAAGAAATTCATGCTCAGAAACGGAACAAGGCCAAACAAAAAAAAAAAAAAAAAAAAGAGAAAAGAACAGACTCACTCCAAAAAAAAAAAAATTTTTTTTTTAAAAAGCGATCGGATTCAAACCTGTGCAGCTAAAAGGAGCAAAATGAAAGGTGGTCTAACCCACTGAGCTGTCTATCCACACCAATATCGATATATCTTAAAATTCATATATGAGCTAGACATTTTTCCACCATCTGTGCTTCCTTGTTATGATAGTTATTTTCATCTCTGATTCGAATATGTTGTTAGATCTAGTTTTGAGGACGTTTGATAACAAATTGAATTGTCTTTATTCCCAGACGCCTGTCTGGGGATAATAAAAATTTGTTATCCCCAGACAGGTGTCTGGGATAACCAATTTTTGTTATCCCCAGACACCCGTCTGAGGATACTATCCCCAGACGCATGTAGCAAGTGGGCAGAAAGATTTTATGCAAAATGCCAAACTAGGAGTAAAAAATACCAAATATTCTGGAAAAAATACTAGTGGTTGTGTCCCAAAACAGTTAATATTTTAAGTGATGATAACACAAGATGAAAGTAAATAGTGATCAAATGTCAAATCCAGCTCTTTTTAAAAAAATATTTTAAAGCAAATGGATCAATGAAATTTCTTTTGTTACTTTGATCTGAAAACGTCAAACTGGCAATTCGACTTTTTATTTTCAACCAGGAAGAAAGTTGTTAATCATCAAATCTGTTCATAGTCCACCAACCATTTAAATTTTCATTACCAACCTACCTGTTAACTTTATTGATCATCTCTTGTTTCTATAATTTGCTCATTCTGGCCACAATTTTGGGGACGACCGGGAATAATTTTTATGTCGCGGACGAATTCCTAGGCCATGGTGTTGTTCGCCCCAAAGCCCAAAACCCACACCTGTTATTTTCCTGTCTGCTTCGCACAAGACAATACAATTTAGTATCACACGTCCACAAAACTAGATCCAACAACATATTTTTATTCGAATCAGAGATGAAAATAACTACCAAAACAAGGAAGCAAAAATGGTGGAAATATGTTTAGCTCATATATGAATTTAAAATATTCCGATAGCGGTATGGATAGGCAGCTCAGTGTGTAAGGCCACCTTTCATTTTACTCCTTTTAGCTGCACAGATTCGACCCAGTCGCGACCGCCCCCCCCCCCCCCCCCCCCCCCCACTCATTTATTTTTTTTTTACTTTTCTTTCTTTCTTCCCAATTGATTTTCATTGTTTTCACTTTTGTTCCGAGTTCCGAGCAAGAGGTTTTTTTAATCAGTTGAATTTTTTATTTCTCCGATAATATTATTTCATTATTTAATTTGCTCTAGATCTATTATTGTTTTTTTTTTGTTTTGGTCAATGATAATAATAATAATAATAATAATAATAATAATAAATAATAATAATAATAATAATAATAATAATAATAATAATAATAATAATATAATAATTGTAATATTTGTTATTATTATTACTATTACCATCATAATCATTATTATATTATTATCAATAATAGTATTATTTTTATTATTAATACTCTTATTATCATACTATTACTATTATTTATTATTATTATTATTATTATTATTATTATTATTATTATTATTATTATTATTATTATTATTATTGTTATTATTATTATTATTATTATTATTTATATTATTATTATATATTATTATTATTATTATTATTATTATTATTATTATTATTATTATTATTATTTATTATTATTGTTAACACTATTCCCTGCTCCGAGGGAAATCTCTCTTTTTCTTTTTTGTTTTGTTTGCTAAACCTTTATGTAAATGTTCCGTTTCTGAGCATGAATTTCTGAAATTGTTTTTTATTTTTAAAACAATCATTGTTTTTATTTTTAAAACAATTATTGTTTTTTTTTCTCCTCTATCTGACCATTTGGTCGCTCTCTGCATATTTCTGTTTGTTTGCTTTTTAATTATTTATTCTTTTTAGACACTATTTGAGATCGGAGTGGGGACGAATATATTTGCTAGAAACTAGAAAAAAAACAAGAGAGAGAGAGAGAGAGAGAGAGAGAGAGAGAGAGAGAGAGAGAAGAGAGAGAGAGAGAGAGAGAGAAAGAGAGAGAGAGAGAGAGAGAGAGAGTTTAATAATAAAAAAAGAGGTGGGGGGAGGATGGATGGGACATTTATCCCTTTCAACGTTCTGTAAAAAGAAGACGGAATTTTAAAAAAAAAAAGTGACGTTACCAGGATTCGAACCCACAACGTCGATTATGGTCAAACTTCCAGGGCAGACGACTAAACCATTCGGCCATGACACCCACTTCGAAGTCGACGCATATTGTGTATATGTAGTAACAACTGATTTTAATGTTGGTTAATTTTATGTTTTTATAGATATTTTATTAACTTTCCTTATTTCTATGTGCATCTGGAAACATTCCATATTCTGGAATGTGGATAATTGTTTAAAAGAGCGGAGTTTCAAATATGCGTCTGGGGATAATAAAAATTTGTTATCCCCAGACAGGTGTCTGGGGATAATCACAGCGTATGAAGAAGACGGGAAAAAAACAAAACAGGTCTGGTCGGTTATGGGGCGAACAACACCTAGGTCTAGGAATTTGTCTGCGAAATAAATAAATTCCCGGCCGTCATCAATATCTCAAAAATTGTGGTCAGAATGAACAAACTATAGAAACAAAAGATTATCAATAAAGTTAAAAGGTAGATAGGTAGGGAACACCTTAATGGTTGGTGGACTTTGAACAGATTTGATGATTAACAACTTTCTTGGTGGTTGAAAAAGAAAGGCGAATTGCCAGTTTGACGTTTTCAGTTCAAAGTGACAAAAACTTAAATTTCATTGATCCATTTGCTTTTTTTTTTTTTTCTTTAAAGCTGGATTTGACATTTGATCACTATTTACTTTCATCTTGTGTTAAATATCACTTGATATCAACTGATTTGGGACACAAATAACCACTGGCATTTTTTTCAGAATATTTGTTATTTCTCACACCTAGTTTGGCATTTTGCATAAAATCTTTCTTCCAAATTCTTACATGTCAGGGGTGAGAATAACTAGTCATAAAAAAGTAGGAAATTTTCAACGGGTAGATCAAGACCCATCCATGCGACCATAACCTATAAAGTTTAATTTCATCATAATTTACAAAGATGAAATCCAAATTAAGTCTCACAGCAATTGCTGACACCACTCATTGAAATTTCAAAAGTTGAAAGTGTAGTTACAACATATGGTGGTTGTAGTAGTGGTGCTAGAGATGATGATGTGGTGGTGGTTATAGTAGTAGCGGCGGTAGCGATAATGATGTGGTAGTGGTTGTAGTAGTAGTGATGCTACCATCATGGTGATGGTGATGTGGTAGTGGTTGAGGTAGTAATGGTGGTCGGAACGATGATGTTGTGGTGCTAGGGATGATGATGTGGTGGTGGTTGTAAGTAATAGTAGTGGTCTTATGGATGATGGTGTGGTGATGGTTTTGGTAGTTGAGGTAGGGATGATGTGGTGGTAGTTTTGGTAAGGATAGTGTGGTGGTGGTTGTAGTAGAAGTAGAAGTGGTGGTAGAGATGATGATGTGGTGGTAGTTGTAATAGTTGTGTTGATAGTAATGATGATGTTGTGGCTTATGTAGCTTTGGTGGTAGGGAAGATGATGTGGTGGTGGTTGTAGAAGTAGTGGTGATGGTGATAGGGTTTAGTGATATAGTGGTAGTTGAGGCAGTGGTGGTGGTTGGAATGATGAGTTGGTGGTGGTCGTTTGTTTGTTTGTTTTTAAGGGTTTTACGGCACTTGCAACACATTAAGGTCATGTCAGCGCCAGTAAAAAGGACGAAAATGGGATAGTAAAAAGTTCTAGAATTACAATTAAAGCATCCAAGAAAGGGTAAGACAAAAGGGGAATTGGTTCAAATTAGAAACAGGTGTAGATTCCAAGAGCACACTGTCAAAGTACTTAGTTTGAGATCACTAAAAGTCTCATCCAGACACAAGCACCAGTCCCTACTAAGAGGAATACACTCAAATGTTTTACAAATCATATATAATATATAAAGAAAACATTATACAGTGCATAACAGATGATTTACACAAGGAAAAAAATGTCGTCTCCCAAAACTAACCATACATATGACGGTTTCCCTCTCAGCCAGGGATCTGGCCAGTACCAGGACAAAACCAAGTAATCTCATTCCAAGACAAAGAAAGAAAGCAAGTTGGAAAACAGATATAGGGGGATAGAAGATGCAGTAAGTACCTCCCTGCCCACAATGGGAGGTCAGGAACCCCACTCAGTTGGTGGTGGTTGTTGAGATTGAGATGATGATATGATGGTGGTTGAAGTACTAGTGATGGTAGGGATGACGATGTGGTGGTGGTTGTAGCAGAAGTGGTGGTAGGGATGATGATGTGGTGATAGTTGCAATAGTAGTGTCGATAAGAATGATGATGTGGTGGTTGACGTAATGCTGGTGGTAGGGATGATGATGTTGTGGTGGTTGTAGAAGTAGCGGTGGCAGTGGTAGGGTAAGTGATCTGGTGGAAATTGTAGCAGCGGTGGTGGTTGGGATGATGATGTGGTGGTTGTTGTAGTCGTGGTGGTAGAAATAAGATGTTGTGGTGAGTGTTTTTATTTTAAGTTAAAAAAAATTGAGAAAAGGAGGAATTGTTATGGGGATGGGCGGAGATAAACTACCATCTAGACGGAAATCTGCCTTTACGCCAGACAGGGTCTGCCAATAATCAAAAGTCCAGGTTTAATATTATTGCCAGTCAGGTGTCTGCCAATAATCACTTTTCTTTATTGGCAGACATGTCTGGGAATAATGACAGCCCACACACACAGGACAACGAGGTCCGTCAATTGCTTGTTACTATTACTATTACAGCGGCAGACTAGTTATTGTGTATGTAGATCCTGAGGCTAGGTGCCCGTTTAATATACGTAAACACTCCCTATGTAACAATGTGTTATTTTCAAAATGTTTTCTTACTCTTTATTAATATAAATGCATTGTACTCGATAAGACAAACATTTTGGTATACGGTAATGAGAAAGCCGTATTGACAATTTTAGCCTTCTTTATTCACGTGATTTTAGGTACTTTGGTAAATGTCCGTTTGGCCTTCCAGCAGGGAGCTGATAAATGGTCTAGTGGATGTGACCTGATTTTTGGGACTTTGGAGTGATGGGTCTCAGAAAAAGCTCCATAGATAGATTTTTTTTATGGATGGATTTTAATCATTTGACTTATATTTTCTTCAGGAGGAATTACTCTATCGTTTGGTGTTGTTTATTTTTAAATCAATGACAATTTAGTATATATATTTTGATTGTGGATAAAATGGGGTATAATTTAGCTTTGGATAATTAAAAAATTAGAAATTGGTAAATGAAAATTTCACGACGGCAGGTGGATTTAACATCTTAACTGTGTTATAAAAATAAATTCAGGTCAAAGCTGTATACCGCATCCATGAAATTCGTTCCAGCAAAATCCTTACTCAAATCTTAGCGACCATTGTAGGCCAGTTTTGAAATCCAAATGGTGGTTACTACCGGAAATGCAACAGTTCAAGGTCACAAAGTCCATCAGTAAATAACAAAGGCAAATAAAGACCATTTTTCAGCTTTTAAACAAACATAACTTTTCTTCTGCTTATCTGATTTTCACAATTTTGGTACCAGAATCGTGTTGAAAATTACTTTATAATGATATAGGTTTCATTGAGCTCAATCCAATTTGAATTTTTTTTTTACCAAAGTCAAAGTAAGTACCTAGATTTCGATCACAACTTTCCAATGAAGATTTTGGGGGTAAAAATCAAACTGAAATTTCAAACTTTGAACTGTCGTTACTACAATTCAAATCAAGAAAAAAGCAAAATTCAAACTGCTTTGTAATCAGTTAATCAGTGTAGCTATCTACTCTTTCAATTGATATTGGTTTCAAGTGCAAGAGGCAAGAGTTGCATTTTCATTTAGATTTTTTGTTAGACAATGTCTACGTACACGGTAACCGGGCACCTATCCTCAGGATCTACCTACACGGTAACTCCGGTAACTGGTTTGCCACTACAATACAAGCAATAGATGGACCTCGCTCTGTTTGTGTGTGTGTGTATGTGTGTTATTTAAAAAAATCAAACAATACAATATAATCCATTAAAGGCGAGATTCAAGGTTACCATGTATGTTACTGTTACCGTGTACGTAGATCCTGAGGCTAGGTGCCCGGTTGGTAACGAAAATAATGATATGATATGATATGATATGATATGATATGATATAAGTCCAGATTTATGTAGACTTTTACAGCCTTTTATCTGCTCTTGTGCATTCATGAACGTTTTTAATTCAAGTCTCTCAAAACTGGGCATGCCACATAGTGGAAGGAGGGAGGTGTCTGAATTTAACTTTACAAACAGTATTTTTCTGTTTCACAATGAGCATCAAGAGGGCACTTGAATGCCTGCAATGAAGGGGCGTCGACAACTGTTGCAGGCAGGCGGTTCCATTTGTCGACTACCCGAATTGAGAAAAAATTCTGCCTAAGGTTTATAGGACACCTTTCCTTGGAGAGTTTGAATCTGTGTCCTCTGGTCGTGCTGGTGGAATCAAGATTTAGAGGGCTCATGCTAACAGTAACAGAGTATAAATTATGCATGTATTTGAACACTTCAATTAGGTTTCCTCTGTCTCTCCTATACTGCATGCTAGGTATTCGTATCTTTTTCAGTCTTTCTTTGTATTCTAGATCTTTGAATCCAGGAATGGCCCTAGTTGCGCGTCTTAGAACACTTTCTATGGTGTCTTTGTCTTTCTGCAGTCGTGGTGCCCATGCTACATTGCCAAATTCCAAGTGGGGACGTACAAGTGCAGTGAACAATTGTCTCATGATAACAAGATATCTGCGATATTCCTCTTTATAACGAAGAAAAAGCGAACGGCAATTTCCAGTCATAACTTTCTTATGGGCGAGTTGAGTCACAATTTGACTCCCAG
>NC_088360.1:62048451-62063451 GCF_034508935.2 Berghia stephanieae | reverse complement strand
TCCGTTAAAGGCCAGTTTAATGTTAATTATGTTATAAATTAAATCATGTAAATGTTTTAATTAGTGTAAATAAATCTGGTTCTGTGCTAAAAATGTATAAATTATGGATCGAATATTTGTCCATTGCGTATGTTCATTATTTTTAAATTAAGTTTTCATCGGTAGTCGATCGTTCGATTTTTTAATTATATTTACTTCGCTCTTACTACGACTGTTATTACTACTACTTCTACAATTTATTCTATTACCGCTACTTCTTCCAATATCACAATTACGAGTATGTTTTTTTTTTCTTCCATTATTTTCTAGTAGGTTCCTGTTCCTCCACACGCTGACCTCTCTTATCAGTCCTATCACTCCCCTGTGACATCTTACCCACTACCCTTGCCCGCTAACATTTCATTCATACTTCCAACTACCATTGAGTACAGTAAAAGACGAAACAAGTTATTTTGCATTTTATTTTATTTGTTTTCCACGTTAATTTGTGTATTGTTGTGCTGACGAAGAGTTTGTACCCGAAACGTCCATTGTCTGTATTGTTCCCATACGAAACCTCACTATTTTCACTCTTTCGTTCGTAATTGTTTCACTTGTTAAAGTGAAAAAAATTGCCTTCCAAAACGAATAGGGTCTGTTTTCGATTTGATTTAACGTAACAAACTTGATTTTCTGATAAAATCATCACGATGTCTAATCAATACCATTATACACGTAAACCATCTTCATGTCAATTGTAATCACCATGCAAAATTTGGTGACGATTGGCCAAGTGGTTTCGGAGCTGTAGTGTCGCTAAGAATCCAATTTGCCAAATAAATAAGATGACATTTGTGTAACCTCGAAATAATTGATTATCACTTCAGCACGAGGATATTAAGATTGTCAATGGGGTAAATAGGATGTTGTCTCTATGTCAATGAGGTAACCAGCCAAATGACAGTTTGCCACTATTTTGAAGACAATAAAGACATATTATTATTATTATTATTATTATTGTTATTATTATTATTATTATTATTATTATTATTATTATTATTATTATTATTATTATTATTATTATTATTATTATTATTTTTGTTATTATTATTGTTATTATTATTGTTATTCTTCTTCTTCTTCTTCTTCTTCTTCTTCTTCTTCTTCTTCTTCTTCTTCTTCTTCTTCTTCTTCTTTCTTCTTCTTCTTCTTCTTCTTCTTTTTTATTATTATTTTATTATTATTATTATTATTATTATTATTATTATTATTATTATTATTATTATTATTATTATTATTATTATTATTATTATTATTATTATTATTATTATTATTATTATTATTATTATTATTATTATTATTATTATTATTATTATTATTATTTTATTATTATTATTATTATTACTATTATCATTATTATTATTGTTATTATATACATTTGTGTAACCTCGAAATAATTGATTATCATTTCAGAACAAGGATATTAAGTTTGTTAATGGGGTAGATGAGATGTCTCTATGTCAATGGCGTAACCAAATGACAATTTGCCGCTATTTTGAGGACAAAAAAGACATTATTATTATTATTATTATTATTATTATTATTATTATTATTATTATTATTATTATTATTATTATTATTATTATTATTATTATTATTATTATTATTATATTATCATCATCATCATCATCATTATCATTAATATTATATAATAATAATAATAATAATAATAATAATAATAATAATAATAATAATAATAATAATAATAATAATAATAATAATGATAATAATAATAATTTGTATATCGCCCTATCCGGTTGACAAAACAGCTCAAAGCGCACAAAATTGTAAATCATCATTATAGATATTTGATTACACACACAAACACACACACACACACACACACACACACACACACACACACATTCATACAAATCCCACGCATATAGGCTACCTGCACAACGACACACACACACACATACACACACACACACACAAACTCACACACACGCGCGCGCGCAACCAGAGCGCGTATCCTATGCATACAGAAGAAATGAAAAATAGCAGGTAACATGAATTATTGAATATAATCAAAAACCATTGTGTCTCGCTATGCATTCCGTTATAGATACTGTACTCTTGTCTAAGAAGCTCACAACATTGCTATACTGAAATATAACGGACCAACACACAAAACTATTTGTAACCTTGAACGTTTACTGGCTGGTTAATAGAGTAAAAAACAAACAAAGAACTGAGTGACGTCAGCTTCATTCTATCTATAAACATTTTAATGATTTCGCCTCAATCGCAATCTTCTAATCACAACCTGACTCTCCGCGAAATTTTATTTTCAGACGCGCGGACTTTCGAGACAGTCGACTTCAGCTTCAGATGAGAAATTTAATCTTTTATTCATGTCTGAGTTTCACAAACTGAATTCTTAGATACCATTATGCCACTTTAGATTACCTCCAACATTAACCGACATTAGATGTTTATGAAAGTAAATATTTTTCTCAAGATAATACCAAGAGTTTAATGATTTTTAATTTTTAATAGTATAGTATAGTATAGTATATTGCTATGAAAATAGATTTACAGAGATCTTCTGGAGTTTTCCCAGTGTTGTATATATTGTTGAATTATATGTGAAGTTCATCAATTGCTAGATCTCCTAGGCTTTTTAATACCTCTACAGATATTTCATCAGGGCCTGTTGCTTTACCATCCCTCATTCGTTCCATGGCATGTTCAATTTCACTTTTGGTGATTTTTGGTCCGCTTAATGGTTCTTTGAATTTCAGTGGTGGTTCATTTCTATTTGGATCATTGTACAGTTCGCCTATGTATTCTACCCATCGGCTTTCTATATGTTGTTCTTCAAATAGCAGTTCCCCTTGTTTGTTCTGGATACAACTTCCTGCTGCTTTGCTTTTCCTTTTCCCTGATAGTTCTTTTATTCTTTGGTGAGCTTGTTGGGGGTTGGGTTTGTATTCTCTTTCGATTTCGCAGCATTTCCAGTCTAGATAGTTCTCGTGTGCCTCGATGCATTTGGATTTAATGTGGTTGTTCAATGTTTGGTATTCTGCAGACCCTCTGTTGCATTTTCGTCTTTCTTCAAATAGGTTTAGAATTTCATTTGTCATCCATTCCTTTTTGCTGTTTATGTGAGCTATTGGTAAATGCTTTTCTGCAGTTGCTTTGACACACTTTTGGAATATATCAAATTGTTTTTCACATTTTTCGTTATCAGGTTAACTTTGGCTTTGTATCATGAGTGCACTTTCAAATTCTTCTCTCATTTTTGTTTGTATGCCATTGTCTTTGCATAACCTGTAATCCCTCTTTATTCTACCAGTGAAGCCAAGGGAATGGAAGTGAATATCACCAAAACGGAATGCATGGTAATACAGAAAAACCCCGAAAACAACAACACTTGCAATATAACGATTCACGGCGAGCAACTTACCAACGTAGAAAGTTTTAAATACCTAGGTTCAATAGTCACAACAGATGGAAGATGTAACCGAGACATACGAGCAAGAATAACTCAAGCCAAACAGGCCTTCATGGACCTTGGAAACATTTTGAAAAACAAACAGATGTCGTTCGGGATTAGATTCCGAGTCTTGAAGTGCTACGCGTGGCCAATCTTGTTATACGGATGCGAAAGCTGGACTACAAATGCAGAAACACAAAAGAACATTGAAGCTTTTGAAATGTGGTGTTTGAGAAGGATGCAGAGAATATCGTATACTGCACACAAAACGAACGAAGAAGTGCTTAAAACAAACATACCAACAAAGGAAACTAATGCCCTTAATAGCGGATCGACAACTATCCTTTTTCGGACACATAGTAAGGAAAGAAAAGATGAATACCTGGCAAGTTGTGGAAAAATACCTGGTAAACGCGCCCGGGGGAGACAAAGAAAAACACTCATAGACCAACTGAAGGGCTTCACCAACCTAGCAATCCAAGAGCTGTTTGAAAAAGCAAGAGACAGGGAGGAATGGAGAGAGATAATTCATGCAGTATCCGAAGCCTGGACCAGGCATGGAACCTAGAAGAAGAAGAAGATAGTATAGTATAGTATAGTATAGTATAGTATAGTATAGTATAGTATAGTATAGTATAGTATAGTATAATTTAGTATAGTATAGTATAGTATAGTATAGTATAGTATAGTATAGTATAGTATAGTATAGTATGCTCTTGGCTAAAAAGCTCACAACATTGCTATCCGGAAGTACAACGGACCAACACTGAAAACTAAAATGTGTAACTTGACCGTTTATTGACTGGTTAATACAGTTTAGTGAGAATTACTCATTAAACGCGAATGGCAAAAAGCAATAGATAGTATGCAGATGACGTCACTCAGGCCTTTGTTATTGTTTTTGCCATCCGCGTTTGTGAGTTGTTCTCACTAAACTGTATTAACAAGACTATAAAAGTTCATGGTTACACAGAGTTTGTGTGTTGGTCCGTTACACTTCCGGATGGCAATGTTGTGAACTCCTTGGTCAAGCGCATTCTATCTATATCAAACACCTGAATGACGTCAACTTCTTCTGTCTATAGATAGTATGCGCTTGGCTAAGAAGCTCACAACATTGCCATCTGGAAGTATAACGGACCAACACACAAATCTATGTGTAACCTTAAACGTTTATAGTCTGGTTAATACCGTTTAGTAAGAATTACTCATAAACGCGGATGGCAAAAAGCAATAAACAAAGACCCGAGTGATGTCAGCTTCATTCTATCTATAGGGTGTCCAGCGAATTGGGCTTTCAGTTCCTTTACTGATCAAGGGCATGGATAATTCTTTGCAGTCATCTCCGGGCTGAAATTCCACATAAAGGCGCCATTCCAATGACTAATAGTAAATAATATATTGACATGCTTACCTGGAGTTAAAGTGATATCTATTCAAAGTGAAAAAAAAACAACTAATTTATTTATATTAAACCATAAAAAAACTTCCATATCCAGGCGCCACCCAGGAAGGTCCCATGATTACACATCAAATGTCATAGGTTATATTATAATACATAGATGTTTAACAAGAATATACATTTACAATATTAAATACATTCATATATAATATGATACATAAAAGTTTTCAATTGGCATGATCTTGATTAACTTTCCGTGTGCTCGAGGTCATTGGTCACATTGCAAAATGTGCTCAAAGTGACCCACTTAGTGAAACGTGTTCACATATTTTTAAATATCTAACATCACGATTGATTATTTTGTTACGGGTATGTTTACAAATTTCATAGACAAAGCAGCATGTTTACACTTCTTAAGATATATCCAATCGCTGGACAGCAACAAACCATGTGATTGATTACCTGGTTGGAGCAAAACATGAAAAAAGATCGCTCCTATTGATTCAAACTTGAAATAACCGGGAGTCATAATATATAGATAGAATTAAATTACTGAGGTCATTGTTATTGCTTTTTGCCATCTGCGTTTATGAGTAATTCTCACTAAACTGTTTTATCCAGACTATACACGTTCATGGTTTCACATAATTTTGTGTGTTGGACCGTTATACTTCCGGATGGCAATGTTGTGAGCTTCTTAGCCAAGCGCATGCTATCTATTTATTTCAACTGAGCTAAATCTATAGTCCAGACAGAAGCTGTCAAATTACCTCTTGAAGGCGTTTTGGTCTGGAGCTTCTGCAACGGAGATTGGAAGACTGTTCAATTTATATCTGTAGCTGGTGTTACTGGCAGCAAACACAAATAATCCTTTATGGATATCGTACAGGTCGTGCGTAAATTTTTATGATTCTATCATGTCGAAATATTTAAGTAAATAATTATCATTAAGTGGCGAGACTGCATATTTCTTTCAAAACATAATTTCTTCGAATATTCATCTGTTTACAAATTCAAAACAAACAAGAATCACGTTTTTTAATTCACTAAAAGACGGCATCGAGAGACTTGACTGGATTTTATATTCTTGGGCAGAATTAAATAACATCATTTCAGAAAATCAGTTTGGGTTTAGAAAACAAAGAGGAACAACCGACTGCATATTTATCTTACATGGTTTATTAGAATTATTTTAAAACAACTCTAAGCCCTTAAATTGTGCTTTTATTGACATAAAGCAAGCATTTGACAGTGCTAATAGAAGGGCTCTGTGGTTTAAGTTACACAAGAACAAAGTCAGTTGTAAAGTCACAAACATTCTTCAAAATATGTACAGTAAAATAAAACTTTGCATCAAACAGTCAATTTTCAAATCCACTACGAACACGTGCGATGACCCTCATGATGAATGTTTCTTCACATCAACAAATGGGGTTCTTCAGGGAGAGCCTCTATCTCCGTTTCTTTTCTCTGTGTTTATAAATGACATTTACGAAGCTTTTGAACAGCATAACGACATAGGTGTAAACATTAACTCATTGTTGTTAACTGTCCTTTTCTTTGCCGATGATATTGTTTTATTCAGTGAAACCAGAACTGGTTTACCTACGAGGACTTAATTGTCTAAGTGATTACTGTTACAAATGGGGTTTGCGCGTTAACACAACAAAAACCAAATGCGTTGCCTTTAAAAGAGGTGGAAAGATCGGGATGATGGACAGGTGGTTTTATAGAGACAAATTATTAGAAACAGTAGGGCAATTCAAGTATCTGGGGTTTATGTTTGGTAGTAGTGGAAGATTTACGAAAGGAATACAGAACTTTGTAGACCTAGGTCGTAGAGCAATGTTTAACTTATATTCTCTGCTCCACCAATATCAGGAATTATCACCTTCCTCCCAACTCCATCTGTTTAATACTCTAATATCACCAATACTTAATTATTCGTGCGAAATATGGGGCTATTGTGAAGCGGTAAAAATGGAACAAATGCATTTAGGTTTCTTAAAATCCATACTGGGGGTAAGGAAATCTACACCGTCAGCTTTCGTATATCATGAATTCAAAGTATTTCCATTTATCAACCAGAGATTAATAAGAGTAATTAAATACTGGTTTAAAATTTTAAAACTACAAGAAAACAATCCAGTCAAGATAATTTATAATAAATTATTAACACAGGCTACAGAGCATATCTCATGTACTAACTGGGTAACTTTGCTAAAAGGAATGTGGGTAAATATGGTTTTGGATACGTTTGGGTTAATCAATACGTTGAAAATGAGAATATGTTTTTACATACTTTCAGTCAACGCCTTAGCGATATTTTCTTACAAAAATGTAAAGAGGAGATAGATCAACTAGCGATCATAGACTTTATAAACATTTGGACAATGACAATTCTGTACGCTATATATTCGAGATTAAAGTTAAAGAAAAAGTAATTCGATTCGCCATTACAAAAATTAGATTAGGTTCTCATAATTTTATGTGCGAAAGGGGGAGATGACAGAGACCAAAAATTGATTTTCCTTCTAGGCTCTGTATAAATTGTAACTCAATTGAAGATGAGTACTACATAATCTGTGAATGCAGACGGTATAACTATTTCAGAGGAAAATATTTACCTAAGTATTTAATTGAAAAGCCCAATATGTACAAGTTTATACAATTTATAAATAACTCCACAGGGACAGAATTGCGAAGATTTGGAATTTTTTGTCGAAAGTTTTGATCGAATATGAAAAAAATGTGAGTTAGGCACCTGGTATTACTGGAGAATTAAAATACATTTGATTTTTGTTTTTTGTTTGTTTTTTGTTTTCGTTTATTTTTTTTTTGTTTGTTTTGTTTTTAATTCATTGTGGTATGCATTAATGTATAAGATTATGACATATATTATTTGAATATTTCGTCTATTAGCCATAATTGAATCCTTTGAATTAACTTTTTTCTCTCTGTTGTACATTTGATTTCGTAGATCAGTGTGTGTGTGTGGGTGTATGTGTGTGCATGTATGTGTGTGTGTATGTATGTGTGTGGGTGTATTTGTGTGGGTGGGTGCATATGTGTGTAGGAAGGGCGTGTGTGATTGTCAGTCATTATAATCAAGCATGTCTTGAGCTTGACACGCATATGAGAAATATATAAATTAATGTATATATGTACAATTCTTATTTTTCGCTACTTGTAATGTATGAGTATCTTGTGACATTAGATAATGATTGGTAGTCAATGAAGATCATAGTCACTACCGTTGTTGTTTACATCATTAGTATTGTATGTTGATGTTGATTTTCACTCTCACTGTTCATTGTTATTATTGCTATTTTTATTATGATAATGATAACGATGGTGGTAGTGATGATGATGATGGTAGTAACGGTGGTGATAGCGTTTAGTGATACTATTGATTCTGTTATTATTATTGTTATTGTTGCTATTATTATTAATTATTAGCATTATTATTAGTGGTAATAGTGGTGGTGCTAGTGGAAGTGGTGGTAGTAGTAGTAGCAACGGTAGTGGTAGTAGTAGTGGTAGTAGAGGCAGTAGTAGTAGTAGTAATAGTAGTAGTAGTAGTAGTAGTAGTAGTAGTAGTAGTAGTAGTAGTAGTTGTTGTTGTTGTAGTAGTAGTAGTAGTGGTGGTGGTGTGAGAAGTAGAAGCAGTAGTAGTAGTAGTAGCAGCAGCAGTCTTGGTAGCGATAGCAGGGGGGGGGGTAGGAGGAGTGGTAGTAGTAGTAGTAGTAGTAGTAGTAGTAGTAGTAGTAGTAGTAGTAGTAGTAGTAGTAGTAGTAGTAGTAGTAGTAGTAGTAGTAGTAGTAGTAGAAGAAGTAGCAATAGTCGTAGTAGAAGTGGTGGTAGTAGTGGTGGTAGTGGTAGCAGTAGTGATGGCAGTAGTGGTTGTGGTAGTAGTTGTAGATGCAGTAGACGTAATAGTTGTGGTGGCTGTAGTGGTGTTAGTAGTAGTAGTGGTGGTGGTAATAGTAGTAGTAGTTGTACTGGTGGTAGCAGTTGTGGTAGTAGTTGTAGCGGCAATAATATTACTCTTGCTGTAAGAATATTTCATGGTTATATAAATCTTATGTAAACAAATCTCATTGTACAGTGTAAAAAATCATTGTCGTCATGTCATATCTTATGTTGATCCATAAAACGTGAATTATTTGAGTTGTACCAAGGTCTAAAAATCTATTAAATAACTAAACTATTAATTAAATCTTTAAATGATTTTACATAATTATTACCACCATTATAATTATCATTATTTATATTATTATTATTTTTTATTATTATTATTATTATATTATTATTATTTATTATTATTATTTTATTATTATTATTTATTATTATTATTATTATTATTTATTATTATATTATTATTATTATTATCATTATTATCATTATTATTATTATTATTTTTATTATTATTATTATTATTACTGTTATTATCATTATTATTTTCGTTGTTTGCCTTGCTTTATTATTGATTTTACTTATTTGATTTGTTGAAAAAATATATTCTTGTATGAGTTACATTGGCAATTGCCTAAAATAAACGTTTTTGAACTCTTTGAACTCTTTGGTATTCAGCGGAGCAATTGGATGGGGGATGTTTGACGGTCCCTGGGATTGTGATGGCAATAATCTTGATGATGGAGGTGCTGTTGGTGGCGAGGTGATGATGGGGATGGAGATGATGGAACAACAGTAGTGGCATTGTTGGTGAAGGTGGCATTGTTGGGCGACGAGATTGTCACAATAACGATTATTCACATTTATTTTATTAAAGTTTCGTTTTAGTAAGAACTGAATTCATCTCACTCCAGTTATATTTCGGTAGGCTTAGAAAAACTTTACCTTCTAATATTAGATTATTTTTCCTTTAAATAGCCTTCCCTTTGAATTAATTTCAAATTTGTGAATACTTTTCGTTCTATCTTCTGTCACGTAGCCACTTATTATAAAAGCTTATAGGTCTCATCTTCCTCACTCACTTCTCTCTGTAATCTATGCCCCGACGACCAGACCACACAACTCCTCATATATATATATATATATTTAAAGATTTTTATTTTACTCTCGGCACTTTTTTTGGAATACTTGATTAAAATTGATTTCCACCACCAAGACGCCGGAGCTTTTGCCTTTGCCAGTTCAATCACTATCAATAATGTATCAAGCCTGAGCCCGTCGGAGGAATAACTACAACCCTTCTCAACTGGAAGGGAAACCTCACAAGTCTACCCGCCATATGTAATATTATCATAAGATACGTAATATCTTCATATTCCTTTTTGTAACTGTGATCACCATTAATTTATCAGAAGACTCATTTAATTAGATTTCATCTTTCGTTTTATAATATCTTAAACAAATCGTTATTTGGTTCATTTTAAAGTAACTAGTAAGTTCTGGGATCCTTATTCTTCACATCTTTATTTTATGCATAGTCGAGTAGCTCTTAACACTCATTTAGACCATGTCATTTTGGAGGGGACACATATAAAGAATTGAATTTATTTAGTTACATATATCCGTTTCAATCAAACTTTAAAGTTTAAATTGTAAAACTCTTAATTGCCCCACTGGATCATATTTGATTTGAACTCCCTATTTAAAGATTTACCTTAATTTTTTTCCCAATCCTTCATTTAAATTGAATAGCACTTTACTCATTCATTTCTTCATTTATTCATTCATTTATATAATCAATCATTCATCCCTTCATTCACATATTTATAAATTATTCATTCACTCATTCATTCATCCGTTCATTCGATTATTCACCTATTTATAAATTATTAATTAATTATTTAATTAATTAATTAATTCATTCATTCATTCATTCATCCGTTCATTCGTTTATTTACTCATTTATCCAATCATTCATACATTTATTCCTCCATTCATTCGTTCATTCATACATTTATATGTACATTCATCATTCATTCATCTATTCACTCAGTTATTCATTCATTCATTCATTCATTCCTTGTCCACTTTGTTTTTGTATCACTCATTTCATTTTGTTGTTTGCCTCATTCATGAATTGTTTTCAATATGTTTACATTCCATAACGATTCATTCACCTATCATCCAATTACTCATTGTTATGAACAGATTTTATATCTATAGATAGAATGCGCTTGGCCAAGGAGTTCACAACATTGCCATCCGGAAGTATACCGGACCAACACACAAACTCTGTGTAACCATGAACTTTTATAGTCTGGTTAATACAGTTTAGTGAGAACAACTCACAAACGCGGATGGCAAAACAATAACAAAGGCCTGAGTGACGGCATCTGCATACTATCTATAGATAGTTCGAAGATGACGTCACTCCGGTCTTTGTTATTGTTTTTTTGCCATCCGCGTTTATGAGTAATGTTCACTAAACTGTATTAACGTGACTATAAACGTTTATGGATACACACAGATTTGTGTGTTGGTCAGTTATACTTCCGGATGGCAATGTTATGAGCTTCTTAGCCAAGCGCATACTATCTATATTGTAAAACTTACCGACATTTTATTGTTTTGTATTTCAGACATCACTCTCAAATACTCTTCAATGTCTACTTACAGTTGTTGGACAACAATTGAACAAGAGATAGGTCCCAGCAACGAATTGCGTTGGTAAATATAGGCTAGCACTATTCAGTATCTGATATTGAATAGTGGTTTTGTACTATTCAGTATCTGACACTGAATAGTGGTTTTGCACTATAATACGGTGTTTTTTTCCCGAAACCTGACAAAGTTATGGGAAGAGGGCAGCTGTGGGAGAGAATCTGGGACTCAGAGAAGTGTACACCAGTGGGGAGTGAACCTGGGAATGGGTTTCGGCGGGTGTCGTAATAAAAAGCAATTACTTTTTTACGAAACCCGACGACACCTGGCAATATCCGACAAAGTTATGGGAGGTAGGCAGCAGCGTGTGTGTGTGTGTGTGTGTAAAGGGGGTGGGGTGGGGGGGGAGGGGATGAACCTAAGATTCAGGGAAGTGTACACCAGTGGGGAGTGAACCTGGGACTCTGGGTTTTGTAAAAAAGCAATAACAAAATGGGGGGGGGGGGGGTTACTTTTTTTACGAAACCAGGCAATATGCGGCAAGGTTGTGGAAAGTAGGCAAAGCGTGGGGAGTGAACCTGAGACAGTGAAGTGTACACCAGTGGGGAGTGAACCTGAGACTATGGTTTTCGGCGGGCTTCAGCTAGTTTCATATAAAGGCAATTACTTTTTTACGAAACCCGACGAAACCTGGCAATATCCGAGAAAGTTATGGGTAGTAGGCAACAGTGGGGAGTGAACCTGAGATTCGGGGAAGTGTACACCAGTGAGGAGTGACCCTGAGACTGGGTTTCGGCGTGTTTTGAAAAAAAAATCAATTACTTTTTGTTTACGAAATGCGCCAAATTCCAACAAAATGGGGCAAAGTTATGGAGAGTAGGTAAATAATGGTGAGTGAACCTGAGACTAAGGGAAGTGTACACCAATGGGGAGTGAACCTGAGACTATAGTTTTCGGCGGGTTTCAGCGAGTTTCAAATAAAAGCAATTACTTTTTTACTAAACCCGGCAATATCAGACAAAGTTATTGAAGTAGGCAACAGTGGGGGGTGATCCTGAGATTCATGGATGTGTACATCAATGGGGAGTGAACCTGAGACTCTGGTTTTCGGCGGAGTTCAGCGAGTTTCATAAAAGCAATTGCTTTTTTACGAAAACCGACGAAAACCTGGCAATATCCGACAAAGTTATGGGTAGTAGGCAACAGTGCCGGGGAGTAAACCTGAGATTCGGGGAAGTGTACACTAGTGGGGAGTGAACCTGGGACTGGGTTTCGGCGTGTTTTGAAAAAAAAAAAGCAATTACTTTTTGTTTACGAAATGCGCCAAATCCCAACAAAATGGGGCAAAGTTATGGAAAGTAGGAAAATGATGGGGAGTGAACCTGAGACTAAGGGAAGTGTACACCAGTGGGGAGTGAACCTGAGACAATGATTTTCGGCGGGTTTCAGCGAGTTTCAAATAAAAGCAATTACTTTTTTACGAAACCCGGCAATATCCGACAGTTATTGAAATTAGGTAAACAGTGGGGAGTGATCCTGAGACTCAGGAAAGTGTACACCAGTGGGGAGTGAACCTGAGACTATGGTTTTTGGCGGGTTTCAGCGAGTTTCACATAAAAACAATTACTTTTTTTACGAAACCCGGCAATATCCGACAAAGTTATGGGAAGTAGGCAACAGTGGGGAGTTAACCTGAGATTCATGGAAATGTACACCAGTAGGGAGTGAACCTGAGACTCTGGTTTTCGGCGGGTTTCGGCGAGTTTCATATAAAAGCAATTACTTGTTTACAAAACCTGACGAAACCTGGCAATATCCGAGAAAGTTATGGGTAGTAGGCAACAGTGGAGAGTGAACATGAGATTCGGGGAAGTGTACACCAGTGGGGAGTGAACCTGAGACTGGGTTTCGGCGGGTTTTGAAAAAAAAATCAATTATTCTTTGTTTACGAAATGCGCCAAATTCCAACAAAATGGGGCAAAGTTATGGAAAGTAGGTTAAATAATGGGGAGTGAACCTGAGACTAAGGGAAGTGTACACCAGTGGGGAGTGAACCTGAGACTATCGTTTTCGGTGGGTTTCAGCAAGTTTCAAATCAAAGCAATTACTTTTTTACGAAACCGGCAATATCCGACAGTTATTGAAAGTAGGCAACAGTGGGGAGTGAACCTGAGATTCATGATGTGTACACCAGTGGGGAGTGAATCTGAGACTATGGTTTTCGGCGGGCTTCAGCTAGTTTCACATAAAGGCAATTACTTTTTTACGAAACCCGACGAAACCTGGCAATATCCGAGAAAGTTATCGGTAGTAGGCAACAGTGGGGAGTGAACCTGAGATTCGGGGAAGTGTACACCAGTGAGGAGTGAACCTGAGACTGGGTTTCGGCGTGTTTTGAAAAAAAAATCAATTACTTTTTGTTTACGAAATGCGCCAAATTCCAACAAAATGGGGCAAAGTTATGGAAAGTAGGTAAATAATGGGGAGTGAACCTGAGACTAAGGGAAGTGTACACCAGTGGGGAGTGAACCTGAGACTATCGTTTTCGGCGGGTTTCAGAGAGTTTCAAATCAAAGCAATTACTTTTTTACGAAACCGGCAATATCCGACAGTTATTGAAAGTAGGCAACAGTGGGGAGTGAACCTGAGATTCATGATGTGTACACCAGTGGGGAGTGAACCTGAGACTCTGGTTTTCGTCGGATTTCAGCGAGTTTCACATAAAAGCAATTACTTTTTTACGAAACCCGGCAAGATCCTACAACGTTATGGGAAGTAGCCAACAGTGGGGAGTGAACCTGAGACTCAGGGAAGTGTACACCAGTGGGGAGTGAACCTGAGACTATGGTTTTTGGCGGGTTTCAGCGAGTTTCACATAAAAGCAATTACTTTTTTACGAAACCCGGCAATATCCGACAAAGTTATGGGAAGTAGGCAACAGTGGAGAGTGAACCTGAGATTCATGGAAATGTACACCAGTAGGGAGTGAACCTGAGACTCTGGTTTTCGGCGGGTTTCAGCGATTTTTATGTAAAAGCAATTACTTGTTTACGAAACCTGACGAAACCTGGCAATATCCGAGAAAGTTATGGTCAGTAGGCAACAGTGGGGAGTGAACATTAGATTCGGGGAAGTGTACACCAGTGGCGAGTGAACCTGAGACTGGGTTTCGGCGGGTTTTGAAAAAAAAATCAATTACTTTTTGTTTACGAAATGCACCAAATTCCAACAAAATGGGGCAAAGTTATGGAAAGTAGGTAAATAATGGGGAGTGAACCTGAGACTAAGGGAAGTGTACACCAGTGGGGAGTGAACCTGAGACTATCGTTTTCGGCGGGTTTCAGCAAGTTTCAAATAAAAGCAATTACTTTTTTACGAAACCCTGCAATATCCGACATTTATTGAATGTAGGCAACAGTGGGGAGTGAACCTCAGATTCATGGATGTGTACACCAGTGGGGAGTGAACCTGAGACTCTGGTTTTCATCGGATTTCAGCGAGTTTCACATAAAAGCAATTACTTTTTTACGAAACCCGGCAA
>NC_088360.1:62028451-62043451 GCF_034508935.2 Berghia stephanieae | reverse complement strand
AGACACAGGATGCAGTACAGTAGGAATAAAAGCATCTTTGGTCAACGATGAAGACAAAACTGGAAAAAACTGTACAATGCATCACATTCAGTGGCACAGTCGAAACCTTTGAAACAGCTAACGTGTACATAGAAACCCAATACTATACAGGAATAGTAGAATGCTGTATACTTCCCAACCCCGTCGCTGATGTTATTGTTGGCAATATAAAAGGTCTTAAAGAAAACCCAACAGATGTGAAAGAATGGTCATAACTGCAGAAACAGCTTGTCTAGCAGCAACAAGAAATATGACTAAGACAACAGAAAAGCCAATGACTGTTTCTCTTGAACCACAACAATTTGACAGGGACACATCCATTGAAGAACATAAAAAGGAGCCGACTTTAACGACATATTTCAATATCGCAAACAAAGGGACGAAATCAAAAGTTGAATACATTATTGAAAAAGATATTCTGTTCAGATTACGTAGGAAAAGAAACAAAATGGCCTAACAGTTGGTCACGCCGAGTATTTACAGAAACAAAATCATTGGAATAGCACATGATTCAATAACTTCTGGACATTTTGGGAGCTCTTCCACATTGAAGAGAATATCCGAGAATTTCACATGGCCAGGACTTACTAAAGACGTCCTAGAATATATGAAATCGTGTGACACATGCCAAAGAAGAGTTGCAAAAGGTAAAGTACCGAGATTGTCATTAGAGACAACTACAGTTATTGAAAAAGCTTTTCAAAAAGTTGCAATTGACATTATAGGCCCTTTAACAAAATCAGATAGAAACCATAGGCACATACTAACACTAGTCGATTAAAACCAGGTGGCCAGAATCGATAGCACTGAAATCGACCACTTCGGATCACATAGCTGAAGCATTGTTGCCAATTTTTACTAGAATAGGCATCCCAAATGAGATCCTACCGGACAATGGACCCCAGTTTACATCAAATATGATGCATGAAACCATGAAACTCATGGGAATCCAACACTCGTTCACAACTCCCTACCACCCCCTAGGCAAATGGTCTTTATGCGAGATTCAATGGCACTCTGAAGAACATGTTAAGAAAAGTGTCCGCAGCAAAAACAGATGATTGGGACATATATTTACCAGCAATCCTATTTGCATATAGAGATATACCCCAAGAATCGACAGGCTACTCCCCATTTGAGTTGATTTATGTACGATTACCTCGCGGCCCGATCAACGTAGTAGCTGATATTTGTAAAGGGAATGAGGACGACAATAAAGAAATGATGCTTGCTTACGAATATGTGATAAACTTGAAAGACATAATCGGGGACAAGTGTAAACTAGCACAGGAATCCGTCAGTGAGATCGCAAAAGCAAATCAAGAAAATTTGAGATTTGTGGCAAAGTATTAATACTCTCACCCGATGACTCGAGTAAACTTTTAACCACATGGAAAGGACCATTCAAAGTAAAAGCAGTGCAATCTAATGTTACTCACGAGATTCAAATTAACAACACAACAAAGACATTCCATGCAAATATGCTAAAAAAATATTTCGATAGAGACACAGTGTCACAACCTATGTTTACTAATCAATGACTATCCCGCACAAATCTTCGGACCTCTTTTTCGCTCACGAAGTGCCCGAATTCACAAAATATGGGACGAAGCCGTTTCGTATATATGCTATTTAAAAAAATCAATTACGACGCTGTTTATCGATGAATATGACTGAAAGTTGGCACACAGTTAGAAAAAATGTCATTTTAGTTTATGTCAAGTGACAAAACTCGTACGATTACCAGAAGACCGTTAAACTAGATTTTTACTCTTTGGAGTAAAATATTTCTAAAACTACCGGGCGTGGAGGTTTTGTCGCTGACAAGGTAATACATGAACATTTCTTTTTTTTGGTTGTAAAATTTCATATGAATATGATTTTACCATTAGGGCTGTGCGGGTACCCGAGTCCTACCCGGGTACCCGGGTATTGCAGAATATTTCGGGTACCCGGGTAGAATTCTCGGGTACCCGGGTATTTTTCAATTTCTCTTTAATACGTTATTTTATTGGTTTATAGAATATAATTCAATCATATTTAAGTTTTTAAAAAAACTATCCGTAATCAAAATAACATTATTGATTACATTATGGGTTTCAATAGCTAGATAGTTAGGAATCAACCTGATTCCAAGAAGTCAACTTTCTCACGGAAATCGAAACTAATGAACGTCCTTCCAAGAACTCGAGATGGGGACTATAAAAACACCCCCCCCCCCCCCAGCTATTGTTGAAATGGTGAAAGCCACATTGACAAGTTGATCTTTTTGAGCAAGAATTGCTAATGAAGGAAGTTTTTTTTATACCCCTTTTGCCTTTTGCCTTGATTTTCTCAATCGTTGAGTTGTTGCAGTCTTTATTTTTTGTTTTGATTCTTAATATTTTGTTATATCTTTTTCTACAGTTTGTTCAAATAAAGATATGCTTAAAAAAAAAACAACAAAAAACAAAAACAAAAACCAAACAGACAAACAAAAAAAACCCCGCCATATCAGCCCCCCCCCCCCCCCCTTTCCCCTTTTCATGGCTGGTACCCGGGTACCCGGGTAATTGGGAACCATTACCCGGATCCTACCCGGGTAATAAATTACCCGGGTAGGAACAGCCTATTTACCGTCCTAATTTGCTCTTCATTCGTAAAAGACAGAAAGCCATTTTGCCCCCCTACAGCCCAAATCACAATATAAGTTCAAAACGATTTGGCACCGAACTGAGCGGCTGAGCGGGTCGTGGCAAAGCGCTTTCTGATTGGTTGACCTCGTTTTAAAGTTCATGACTAGTCAAAATGTCTGCGCGGTCTCACTGGCAGAGGGGTGTTTATCGTCTGCCATTGCGTTTGGGTTCAATAAACAGCTGATAATTTGACTGTTTAATTTACAAGAATTTAAGAAATTATAATGTTAAAAGTTTTCGATTGCAATATGATCTACAATCTCAGCATGTCTTTAATTATTGTGTTCCAAGTCACGTTCCACCAGTAACTTTTGTACCCTTGTCCAATTTCTCTTTTCCCTCCATATTTCTTTCGTTTATGTACGCAATCTCCCCCCCCCCCTCTCTCTCTCTCTCTCTCTCTCTCTCTCTCTCTCTGTGTGTGTATGTGTGTGTGTGTGTTATATACCATCCAGCTCTAAAATTATATAAGTTAGAACTCTTCTAATGTTTTCATCATATTCTCTATCAAATTTGCCATATTATTGTCAAATTTCAATCTTTTAATCCACTTATTACGCAAGATACAACCAAAGGCCGAGAAACATGCCGAAAAAGCGTCCAGTATTTTCGCGTTTTTTTTCCTCTCTGCGGATCATCCAAATAAATGACACCCTTGAAACTGCATGACTTGTTTATTTATGCATAGATTTTCAAAATTCAAAAACATTTTTACTCAGTTGATATAGAGCTTTGATTTTAGACAAAATTTTCCTCAAAAAAAGAAAAAAAAAATTTTCATAGTCATTGCTAATTAATATCGAAGCTGCAAATGTAGGATCAACCATATCGTTGGATTGGCCTAAATATAGAATTGACAGTCGACGATGGACATCATTGCAGTCGACACTCAAAATATCACGTGTGTTGCAAATTTTTTTCTTTAGAAATCTTTTGAGTTGTAAGTATGAAAGCCGGTGTATCTTACCTGCCTTCGTTTAGTAAAGAGGTTATGTTACCCGCACAAAATAGCCGAATTAGTCACCGTCCTTATAACACCCACTTCTAGGCAAGAGACTAGCTAGTCAAAGACTAGAAAGCGTTCATGAAATCCGATTTTTTTACACCTGCTTCGTTTGGGCGTAAGACTATCCAGACAAGTAAATTGCTAAATCTTGTCCTTTTTATGAAAACAGGCCCTGGACTTGGTGTTCGAGTTGATTCCAGAGAGATTGAGTGAGAGAGAGAGAGAGAGAGAGAGAGAGAGAGAGAGAGAGAGAGATAGATAGAGAGAGAGAGAGAGAGAGAGAGAGAGAGAGAGAGAGAGAGAGAGAGTGGGGGGGGGGGGGTGAATTACATTCGTGTTCTTTGTTGACAAGATGATTGTCGTTGGCATTCGCATGGATTTGAAATACAGATGTGTGCTTCAACCGTTGGGGGTTTATTTGTTTGTGTTTCAGGTCCATACCCAAGTGCAGTAGATGGACTGGAGACCTATAGGAAACCCGAATGTTTTTGGGCAGAGTGCTGCTTTACATTTGTCTTGAAGACGGGTGATAGGGATGCAATTTGTTTGACTCTTCCTGGTTGGGTCACCTCGATCCTGGGTTTGGAACGGTGCCATTTATCGGATCTTTATGTTTACCCTGCTTCTATCATTCTCGCCAAGCCATGACTTCAACTTAATACCACTGACCTCACAGCATAGTCTCTTCTATCACAACCCTATGACTCTACCATTACTTCCCACCAATCTGACCAAAGCTATCACTTCTCAACACAATCACTCACTGCCATCAGATTGACCTCCCATCATTACCATATTCACCGCCCTGTCAGAGTGACTTCCATCATAACGTCACCTGCCTTGCCTTTTTCACCATCATTGTCACTGCTGCTGCTTTCATCGTTTACATCTCTGTCATCACTTCCATATCAACACCACTTTCTTCATCATCTCTTCAAATTGTAGCTGCTGCATTCTCTGCCAATATGACCCTAAAAGTTACTCCTATAAACCCATGACCATTTCTTCATTGTATTTTTCTTAAATAATTATAATTGGTTCCTTATCTGTTTGGTAGAGGTTGGATGTGACTCGTGGAGACCTTCCTATGACTTGTGGCGGCGCTAGGGCTGCTTCTGCCTGGTTATTTCGTGAAGGAGCCTCTTAGTCATTCTTGGGTTGTCCCAGTGGACCACTTGATAGCTTCAGCTATAGATCAACGTGTAATCAAATGGTTGATTAAGGGGGAAACAGATTGGTGAATACACAGGAGCAAATCTTTGACTCGTTGCAATATTTTTGTATTCCTTATGAGCAGTGATGTCGTAAGGATTTCCAGTTAACAAACCATTGGCATCATTACTGGTCTAAATTAAATGTTATTGATAAATATTAAAGCGGGATGCAGGTTGGTTAGTGGGATGGGAAAGATAAGAAAACAATGAGAGCATAAGAATCAATACATATACATACATAATAATACTATAGCGTATTAGCGATAACACATTTGTAAATGTGATTCATGTAACTGTAATTCATTCATTTAGAAGGCATACATAAATATATAATAATATATACATTTATATATAAAGAGAGTAAATGAAATATTTTATTTATATTAGCGTGAGTTATCAATTTCTGTTAATAACATGAGTTGATGATTTCTGTTATTTTCTCCTATATTATAGTTTGTGTCTACTTACGCCCAGGTGAAAACATTATGTTAATTATTACTCACTACACATACTTATTTTAAATAGCATTAATTAATCTTAACACAATTTAAGTCCACAGCTATAAGAGTGCTAAAAGTATTTTCGTACCCTTGTCCACATAGTATTTTCCGCTATTCAGGATTTCAAGTTTATCACTCTAATAGCATTATGGTTTTGGAGTGATGTAATGAGAGAAAGGCCGAATTTAGATGAGTACTTGCTTATATAGAAATATGACAGTAATTTACTCAATCCCAGAAACCAATGATGTTCCTGGATTCGTTAGCCCCAAATTGTATTGGTTATTTAGTCGAATCCGATCACATTTTGCGTATGCTAGTCCTGGCTGGTTCGTCAGGTAATAACTTCATGCGTCATTGCGTAATCTTAGGATAATTTTACTGCCGTTTTAATCAGGTGGACCAGTCGATAAAATTATGCAGACATAAGGCATCTCTCGTCCCTCAGCTGGTCGTTAATTTATTCCTTATCATATTTGGGCGTTCTTGTAATTGTAAATTATGATGGGGTAACAAAGGTATGGGGCGACTACGCTGTGAGAAACTATGTATTGAGTTATTAAAAATCCCGAGAAGTTTTGGAGGGATTTGAAATAGTTCACTACAGGCACATTTTTTGAATCGTAAATTATACTTGATCCAACATTCCAATGCTCCCTTCACCATCATCGATGAAATGAGTGGAAAAAGCATCCCCCCTAAATTTGGTGCCGAGTTTTCTTTCGGATGTATTTGGAAAGTTTTTTTGTTGCCAAAAGATCTGATATTAAGAGTGCCATCTGAATGATGATGTATGATTATAAACATCAGTCCGAGGCGATGCTTCCTATCCAAACCTTCAAAATTCAGGGAAGTGTCTACAAAGAAGTCAAGAAAATAATTTCATCTGCACCACCAGCCTTGATCCAACACCAACTAAAATGTTATTAACATGCCTAGATGTTTTGTTAAACAATATTGCTGAAATGATAAATAACTCTGAACCGTGCCAGCCAGCTTAAAAAAATGTTCCTTGTCGGACCATGCTAACAATCTTGTTGTTATTATCCACAATACTTAAAACATGGAGCACCAAATTAACAATGTGGTTATATTTATGAATTTTGAACTCTGAAGAATTGCAAGAATAAAGAAATATTTATATCCTGAATCTTTGAAAACTGTTGTATGTGCTCTTGCTGTGTCTCCTCTCGATTACTGTAATTCTCTCCTCGCTGGCCTCCCAGATAAGAAACTTAATAGATTGTAACGAGTTCTAAACAATGCCGCTCTTATTAAAAACTTATTTTGATGGTCCAACCGAAATGTTAATAGGTCTTCATTGACTCCCTGTAAAGACTAGAATTGAATACAAAATTACTCTTTTTTTGTGTTATAAATCTGTTATAGACAAGTGAGCCCCTTCATACATTAAGGATACTATTTCATTTTATAAACCCAACAGGACGCTTAGATTTGAAAACACACAAACACTGTCTGTCTCTAAAACTAAACTTAAATATTTCAGCGATAGAGCTAATTGAACTCTTGGCCCAAAAATTTGAATTAAATTCCTGAACGATTAACATTTATGGAAATGTAAGATAAATGTGAGCAGACTGTATTGTTCTGAACTCTTAAAAGCGCTGTTTCTGTGGTGTTTCCATTACAGTATGCTGACTGATAAGGCGTTGGTGCCTAAATAAATTAGGAGCCTACGTTAGACATCCTTTTCATGTATTTTCGATAAGAAGCTAAGGTTCGAGGTGGGCCTGTCATTATTTATCGATTTTGTCCACTGATTGTTTCTTTAAAAAGGGGAGATATGTAGGCTTCTTTGAATTATTTAGGTGCAGTGACACTCGAAAACAAATTAATGTTAATTGAGACCGTTGGTTTATGTAACTCTGGTGTACATTATTGAATATCCAATTTGTTAATGGATCGAGATTACAGCAATTTTTTTATAGGGTGTTTGGTGTAAAGATTGAAAGTGTGACCTTTTGTAAATCGGTCGATAATATTATTAGGTCGTTAGTATTGATATCAGGACAAGAAAATGCTAGTTTGTCCAGGCCATTACGTATGTTTACTATTTTATCCATGAACTATTGTCAAAATTCGTTAACCAAAACTTGTATGATGATTCTTTATCTTAGGTTGAAAGGTTCTAAGATTTATTTTCATGTTTGAGTAATCCATTGAACATTTTAAATATTTCTTTGCTATGTTTATTTTGGTTTGCTAACTTCTTCCGAACAAAATCAGTCTTTGTTTTTCAATTATAAAGTTGATTTTGTTTCAAATCGATTTTTCTTCTCAATTTGTGTCTTTGTCCAGTTTAGTAGTTTGCCAATGGCTTTCAGCTTGTCTGCTCGTCTTTTCCATTTCATGAATTTCATTGGTGAATGATTCTGTGTCTGGCTGTACAGTTACTTTATTCTGACACAGTAGAGCATGTATATCTAGAGTTGTGTATAGGGAGTCGTGAAGTATGTTTACTTGCATGTCTAGAGATTAAGTGTCCTCTATTTTGTTGGCTACCGTTCAACACGCCATGTTTAAACTCGCTAATGTCAATTGTTTTTGTTTTCATAAAGTGTTTAAATTCTTGTGGTCTTATGAGCTTCTTCTTCTTCTTCTTCTTCTTCTTCTTCTTCTTCTTCTTCTTCTTCTTCTTCTTCTTCTTCTTCTTCTTCTTCTTCTTCTTCTTCGTCTTGTGGAAACCTCCAATATTGTCGAGGATCACTCCACAGTTTGTAGGGTTTTACATTTTAAACTTGCTAAAACTCTGCACATAATACTAATTTAAAATAAAACAAACAAAAAAACACATAGATTAAAAAGTCACGTTGTGAACTCTAGCAATCGCGTGAAGGCATGTTGGCAACCGTTTTCATCCACTTCAGCTGGGAGTCTATTCCATAGTCGGGCAGTGGAAGGGAAAAACGAATACATGTGGGCGTCTGTTTTTGATGTTGGGATGGTTACTCTTGCTGTGTGTCCCCTCGTATTTCTTGTGCCGATATCTTTGATGTCGTTTGGAAGTTTAAGGCACGGATTTTTGTAGTAGATCTTGTGGAACAATTTAAGTTTATCTATCTTTCTCCTCGTTTCCAGAGGTTCAAGGCCAATCCGTTGTGATATTTCAGACGCACTTGAGAAAGGATCGAATGTGTTTGTGATGCGTCTTGCTGTTTTTCTTTGGATGTTTTCTAAGGTGTCGATGTTTTTCTTTTGGAATATTGTTTAAATTAAATATGTAGAGTAAAATAGAGGGAGTAACTGTGATTCATGCAAAAGATACAACATAAAATAAACGATGTTTTGGCCTCTACCCTTCTTCAGGTAAACGTAAATAAGAAAAGAAAGATTATATTTATTACATATCTACCCCTTTGCTCGAGAGCAAAGTGCACGCAGTCTACTAAATGTATAGCGCTACACACCATTATGATGATGATAATGATGAAGATGGTGGTGGTGGTGATAGTAATGTTAGTAATGATGGTGATGATGATATTTTTAGAAATGTAAATTTACATTTACTTTGTAACTGTTGTAAAATATTGGCGAAAAGAAAAGTTGATAAAGTTGTCAAAATGATCTAATATCATGTAGACGGGCTAACTGAAGAATTGTAGCTCCAAGTTTATAACTTATAAATTGAAGATCACTTCAAAACACAAACTTGCTTCTAATCAATTTTAATGTTTGAATCAGTAACTGTTGTGTTGCCAGCCATGACCCATATCGCACTTTGCAATTGAATTTCTAGTGAGGTCTATGTAGTGACATTTAATGTTGGTCTCCTAAGAATTCAAAAACACCTGCCACATGCTAGTTTGTAAAGTCCAAACATTTTGGGTTATGCCTTTTTGATAGGTCGTAAATAGAAGAAAAATAGGGACTGTGGTTAGTTTGACAACTTATTATTAATTATTCAATGGGGTAGACAGTCAGCATTGACTTATATCATCAATCTAAAAAGCTATAAGTATTTCTTCAATAATTAAACAAAAGTCATGTCATGTCAGTATTCCAAATTCTGATCATTTTATTGATTTTTTTTAACATTAAAAAATAAATAAAAGGTCAATGCCAGTTTTCCAAATTCTGATCATTTTATTATGAATCGTATTCCTTGGGATATATGTGCACATATTAGTTACTGAACGTAATTATAGAATCGATTTAACGTTGTTGTAAATGACAAACAGTATTTCGTGTTGGTTTGAAAGGATTTCCATGACAATAATGGGTCTATAACAATTTGGGTTATCAGACTTGCAAAAACGTACGTGTCTATTGCGATAATTCATAATGATAGACATAGAACTGTTCTCTAATTAAATGTTCTATATTTAACTTTAGACATGAAAGAACACGTGATGTTATGTCAAAAAGCAAGGAAAAGAATCAACTCGTCCACACATGTGTCTTAGTAATATGAAAAAAGTATCAACTTGTCCATAAATTTGTCTTGAGAGTGTGAAAAAATATCAACTTCGTTAGAAAAAAAAACTGTAGAGGAAAAATAATGACAAAATGTTAATTAAAACTTTGTTTACACGTTTGTCAAAGAATTTTGGAAATACTAGGGTATTGACGACACATCTTGATACTTTTAGAAGCTAACTTTGTAATTATGTTAATGTCTGTCGCCATTTTCTCAGATTTCAGAACATAATTTGCCATAATCATGATATCCTAAACAATTATACACAAAGAAGCAAAAATAATTTGATCTGTTTAGATGATTTAATCTCTATTGATTAACTATGTGTTAGCGTTAAAAATGTTATATCACATAAAAGAGCAACAATTCAACGACATGCATGCTTCATTCTATTACAATATTCAATCATAACGTGGATGTGTTGTTTATTTTTTGTTGTTGTTTTTGTAAGACAACTTGATATTTTACTTCGGAAATGACTCAAATAAGGAGTTATAAAGAATATTACATGACAATCAAGTAAATGTAAGTTCTTAAATTCTCGAAATAGAATATTGCGCACTAGTGTAACTTACTGAACATCGCCATGTTGTCTACTATCATTTACACTTCGTTGTTTTAAACAAAAAAAATTATCTCTGTAAATTATTTTCTAATTACTTTGTTTTCAAAATCCTTGGAATCATCCCGAAACTAGTGCTCTAGTGAGTGTTTCAAATAGAAGGGATGTGTAGAGTAAAAGAAAAAGGAGGGGGGTGTAATAGAAAGGGGGAGGGTGCACTTTGACCAAACTCTGATAGAAGAGCGCAGTTTGATCAAAGAAGGGGGGGGGGGGGGAAGAGACGCAATTTGATCAATCTATAGAAACAAAAAAAGGGGGGGGGGGTGATCATTTTGGGCATCAGTACCATCTTTGGTGGCTATTCTGGCGCCGACATACATACACTGCCATTTTATTTCGATTGCTCTTAAATAATAATAAATAATAATGCTGAAAACTTATATAGCGCTATAACTCCGAGACACCAGACTCTAAGCGCTTAAATTACAAATTACTTTGGCTGAAACATACTCATTCACACACACAAGCACACACACACACATACACACACACAACACAACGCACAACACAAACCAAACCTATCTTGCTTCTCATACCATCTACTAAAATCGAAACAAATATGTTTTAAGCGAACGTTTAAAAATAGACAAAGATTCTTTTTCACGAATGCTCTGCGGTAAGGCGTTCCAAATAGAGGGTCCGAAATGAGAAAGGATCTCATTCCAGCATTTTTCCGAATTCGAGGGACAACTAGTTTTGTGGAATCACTGGCCGAACGTAAGGGGCGGGGTTTTGAATATCTTTCAATTAGTTCTGAAAGGTAGGAAGGGGCAGTACCTTCAAGACAACGATACACTAAAACACAAGCTTTGAATTTAATTCTTTTCTCAACAGGCAGCCAATGCAGGTCATGAAGTAGAGGTCCGGCAGAGTCGCACCTACGCTTCATAAATACTAGTCTGGCAGCGCTGTTTTGGACAATCTGAAGACGTTTCAGATTGTATTGCGAAACGCCAAACAACAGAGCATTACAATAATCCAATTTCGATAGTACGAGGGACACAACCAGGTGCTTGGTCACATCCTCAGATATGAACCGTCTAATGGAAGCAATCTTTTTTAGTTGGAAAAAGAGAGATCTAACCAAATTATTAACCTGATGCTCCATCGACAGTCCAGAGTCTAAGAATGTGCCAAGGTTTTTCACTTTGTCAACAATTTGAATAGAGGCATCCCCCAACTTCAAATCTGTTTCACTTTTCCACTTCCTGTTCCCCACATACAGCACCTCCGTCTTATCATCATTCAGTTTCAGTCTGTTCTCATTCATCCATTTCTTAACACTTTGGATACAATTTTTACTATTGGCTGATACTTCTTGTAAATTTCTCATATTGGAAACGCAGTACAATTGCGTATCATCAGCGTATTGATGGTAAGACAGACCAAAACTTCTGATGATTTTAGACAGAGGGCCAACGTACAAAACAAAAAGAACGGGTCCAAGTACTGAACCCTGGGGAACCCCACAATCAAGAAAGATTTCCTCCGATCTATATTCATCCACCGTAATAATCTGTTTACGATTAAACAAATATGACCTAAACCAATCAAGCGCTGCACCAGACACGCCATAAGTAATTTCAAGACGTTTGAGAAGAAGATTGTGATCAATAGTATCAAAAGCAGACGATAGGTCAAGCAAATTCAGCAAAGAACATGAACCATTGTCTATAACAGAGAGGAGATCATTAACAACCCTAACAAGTGCGGTTTCCGTCGAATGATGTTGCCTATAAGCAGACTGACATTTTTCTTCAAGACAATTATTTTTAAGATGAGACAGTAATTGTTTCAAAACAAGCTTTTCTAAGATCTTAGAGAGAAAAGGAAGATTAGAGACAGGGCGATAGTTTTTTAAGTTCTCTTTATCGAGATCAGGTTTTTTCAAAAGGGGTTTGACATGAGCAACTTTGTAAATGTCTGGTACAGCACCTGACTGCAACGAATTATTAACAATACATGTAAATGGTGTTAAAATTACATCAATGCATTTTTTAAAAATGGCAGTATTTAAGGGTCTAAATCACAACTTTTAGTTGGAGACGACATAATGCAATCACGTAAGTCAGCTTCAGTAATCTTTGAAAAATGTGTTAACGAATCACCATGAAACTTGTCAAATGTTGTAGGGATCGATTCAGACGAGAGTTCCTTCCTGATGGTATCCGTTTTTTCTTTAAAATATTGACCAAAGCGAGTTGGTAGATCTGCACGATCGATTAAAGATGGGAGAGCTGGTTGCGTCTGTTGTCCCAGCAGTTCCTTGGTCAAGGCAAAGAATTGTCTCGAACGTCCCACGTTTTTGAGGCTTTCTTCATAGAATTTCTTTTTGGCCCTGAAATTGACGGCTTTTGCATCATTTCTAGCCGCGATGTATCGCTTCTTATCGACAGCATCTCTGGACTTGAGCCATTTTCTTTCTGCCCGCCTCCTGGCTAATCCATTCAATTTTATTTCGGTATTATACCAGGGTGCTTGACGTCTCACTTTTACTGCTCTAGTTGTTAAGGGAGCATGCTTGTCCACCGTACCAACAATTGACTCGTGGAGACCATTCGCATCATGTTTATTTTTAACGTTATGGTCAAGGTCTTGTTTAAAAATTCTAGTTTGCTTTTGTTTTCCTTTTCTCTTTTCCTTTCTTTTCATTTCTTTTTTGTTTGTTTGTTTGTTTGTTTTTGTTTGTTTTGTTTTTTTGTGGGATTTTTTGTTCTCCCTCTTGGTGAATTTTCTTCGGCACATTTCGTGAGATGAACTTTAATAGAAGCTGCAGGAGTGAAAATAAGCTTGGTGTTTGAGGGAAGCGCCAAAATTCTGAACAAATAAGGCGTGGGGGGTGGGGGGGGGGATATTGATTCAGTAGAGTGACAATTTGGGAGCAATTGGTTAAGGTCAGAAAATACCCTTGGTGGAAATAAAAAGGCGTGTGTATGTTTATGTTAATCTTTATCAAATTTTGCTCAGACATTAACATTTTGCCGGAATAGTGATTGGAAATCCAGGTTGCCCATACGCGTTCCTTACTTTGTTGCGTCTAATTTTCCCCTGTTTCCAAAGCAAAGACTTGTGGTCTTTTGAGTCTTCGTTAATTATAGGATTATGCTTGTATCTTGATGGAACTGGCTCACTTAAATGAAAGATCACTTTTGTGATATAATTTTTGTCCAGTTTTGTCTCTTAAATCTCGAATATATTAACTTTAATATGTCAATCTACTTTTGCACATGTGTGTATAATATGGGATAATAAACATAGGATTAAAGAATAGGATCAAGCTTCGTCTCCATTCTTTTTATACACGTATTTGTTGAAGACGGGTATTCCTCACAGCTAAATGTTCGTGGATTGTAGTACTTGTAAATTCCACTCTTGCATGAATGTAATCGGAGCTCACCTTTGATACATTTGAAAAATCTGGGGAAAATAAAAAAGTATCTTGAAAGCAAGTGTAAATGAAACTTGAATTATGCCTTTCTTCCCGAGAGCTAAGAAAGTTAATTCATTCATTGAACATGAACCGATGGACCATGTCTTAGCTTTAAATGTAAGTATATATGAAATAACAACCAGACAACTCTCGTAATCATTCATTCAAAGCAATTCTACACACACACACACACACACACACACACACAAACACACACACACACATAGAGGCGCGAATAAGGCTTATGACGCAAATTTAGGAGATATTGTATGTATATCAGGTGGGCACATTAAAACTCGCCGCTATTTATTTATTTCTATTGTAAAAAAGTTATAAAGATAATTTTTAAAAAATATTATTATTCAAACTATTCTTATTAATAACATTGCAAAATGTCAAAAAAATTAGATCAAGGTTTTTGAATAATATAAAATTTTGTAACACTGCCTAAAAATTTCGATATTGAAAAGATGACGCAACTTACTGTGGCATTAGCGCGTTGTAATCTTTTAAAAAGAAGACAATTGTTGCTATGCTGGTAAACTCTATGCTGATAATTACATAAATCTATTGGAATAAAATCTTTTGTCAGACTGTGAACAGCTTTATCCAGGAAGGAATTTCAGTTTTCAACAAGCAAAAGAACACAAGTTTTTCTTGGGAGTAAAAATATTTATTTCATAGAGAAAGACAACTGGCCGCCTCAACCACCCGGCCTGAATCCATGAATTACGCAATTTGGAATTCTTTGACCGAGAAGGTTTATGGTGGACAGAGATTTGCATTCACAAAAGAAACCTTGAGAGAAAGAATTATTTGATGCTGGGAGGAGATAACCATTGAGGAAATTCGGAACTGTGCATTTTAAGTTGGAAAAAGAGACTAGTTGGGTCATTGAAGAGGACGGCCGTTCTATTGATCATTTAAAGTAAATTAACTTTGTAATCGTTGGACCAAAAAAAAAAAAAATGGCACGTGAGTGTGCTATATAGACGATTTCTTACATGATGAGAAGAATTATGATAAAAATAATGTTTATGGTGACATGATTATGTTTGCTAAAACGGTCATATGTT
>NC_088360.1:62020951-62023451 GCF_034508935.2 Berghia stephanieae | reverse complement strand
CGAAAACAAGCTGAACATTCTCTGTCTTTTAGATTTATCTGCGGTATTTGACACTATTGACCACGACATACTGCTCAGTCGTCTTGAAAGAAATTTTGGTATAAATAGCACTGCACTGAGCTGGTTCTGGTCGTATCTTACTAGCCGATGACAGACTGTCGTGGTATTCCTCAGGGCTTGGTCCTTGGACCAGTCCTTTTTACTATGCAGCCACTATCAAATGTTATAAAGAAATGTAATCTTTTATATCAATTGCTCTTAACAAACGTTAATTCGTTGAATTTTAATAAGTAAAATTTAGATTTCACTAGATCAAACACGATCTTAATGACGATGACAGGCTTTAAACAACCCCAGGTAGGTTGATGACCCCGATTTTTGTTTTTTCCTTTCTGCCTTACGAAATGATGTATTAGCTGTTTTAACATCATCGTTATACCAAGGAGCTTTCGTTTTGATATGGGTCGAGTTTTGACTGGTGGATGGCTATCTAAAACTTTTCCAACGCGTTCCACGATTCTGCTGTTAATAGGTCGTTACATATATTTTTGTTAACATAGGTAGTGTAAAACTCAAATTAACTATAATAAGGTGATGGTCAGAAAAAGGGACGTAAATGACATTTGTAAAATAAATTGATAAAATAATATTTCCCACCATAACCCAATCCAATATATGGCCTGCCCTGTGACTTGTGTCATATCATTCTGTGTCATTATTTTAGATGATTCAGTCATGTTGTTATTATGAAAATAAAAATCACCAACAATTATAGGGTGATCGGGGAATAGGGAAGAAAAGTCGTGACATCAAACTCGCTACTCTTTTGGTTTTAAAATCCATTTTATGTAACCAGTCCTTCGAAGCACTACTAATGAATAGATTAGATAAAGGCGGAATAATTATTTCAGTAGCAAGATGAATAGGCAGATTCATAAAAGAGCGAGGATGGATGATCTTTATTGACAACCATCATATTATATTTAGACTAGAAAATAGGATACCATCACTTTGTCACCAGAAGATGAAGTACACAATTTAAGTTTCCAGTCTTAAATTGACATTAACACTTTCAATGAAATAGGAACCCGTTTTTTTTTTACTTTTCTTCAATTTTATTAATAAGAATTACAAACTATTTTAGAGTTAAAGAAACAACACTCACTCTTCCCCATGATGGCGTTTATTTAAACTGAAATTTTATAAGTTAAGCGTGAGTATGAAATTAAAAAACATTAGATCCATCCCGGCATAATACCATTTTGAGCCGACTTGTAATATTTAGACAAAGTGTATTAACAAATATTGCAATTTCCCTTTCTTTGTTTATTGTTTTGTTGAGTATGGACTTGCACCCGAACCGTCCATTTTTTGTAGTGATTTCTTCCAAGGACTCCCCCCCCCTCCCCCCGCCCCCTCCCTTACCTTTAGTATTTTTACGATCACAGGCGTCGAGTTGTGCATTTCCGCACTCAAACGAATGTTACTTACGAGTGACAATCTTTGTTGTCCCAGTCTGGATATATAAATTCCTGTATTAAATCCACTGGACAGAGGTAAGCGTTGGAACAATCTGAGGATTTAGATATGATAAATGTACATTCAGTAATACATCTGATAACTTCTTTTAGTGGCAATTATATTTCTAATTACAATAGGAATTAAAGCATACGATTTGATTTAGTAATGTAAAAATCTGAAAAAGTACAATGGCTCTTTTGAATTTAGACAAGATACCTACAATTTATGTATTCCGGTTCATAACATATCAACAATAGGCTACGAGTATTATAATTAGTTACACGCTTTAATGGGCGATAACTCCATTGAATATCTTCTGATCTAGTTTTGTTCTAAAATTATTTTTAACTTACTCAGTTGCTCATATTTTTGCTTGAAAAGAATTGTTTTATCAAAACTTTTCTAGATGTTTCACAAATTCACTCTTGCTTATTTTTGGATTTTTGTTCCTTTCCAATGTGAAAAAGGGCGGTAACTCATATGCATTTTGATATAGATTTTTTGTATAGAACCTAAAGACACATAACCAAAGCTTTTTATGATCCTAGAGTGCTATCCTAGAAAGAGGAGCTACGACTAGAAAGGACAAGTCGCCGTTCGCGTGGCACACACCACACTTGCCTAGTGATTTGTTAGCGCGTGTTAGCAACACGCTCCTTGGCTGGCCGCCGGTTTCGCCTGGCTAGACTAGAGGGGGAGGGAAGGGAGCGGAGGTCTAATTAAACTGGGCAGGTGTGTGTGTACCCTTTGTTTAGTTATTATTTTTATTGGGCCATGTGTTGTAGACACCCATCAGTGACTCTTTGTTGAAATTTAGTCTTTTTCATTTTAGTATTGAGTGGAGATCTGTTCCCACATGTTATAGACAACCATCAGTGACACTTGAGATTTCTAGATCTATAGTAGGCTAGTACTAATAAGATCTGAGATATTTTAGAGATTGAGTTGAACATGGAAAACGCTGAGTTGTACATTTTGT
>NC_088360.1:61993451-62015951 GCF_034508935.2 Berghia stephanieae | reverse complement strand
TATTTTAGATAACATAATTCAATGGGCGATATCTCCATTAGCCATGATCCGATTTATTTGCAATTTGGAAATAATATTATTCTCCTCATGAGCTGTTATTTCTTCTCTTTACAAGTTATAATTTTCTTAATAGTTTAAGTGATATTCCGGAAAATCGTACTCTTTTCAGAAAAAAGACGTAAATAAAGCAAAAAACTCATTGAAATGAAGTATGAATTGATTTTTTTTCCTTATTTGGATCCTATTAAATATTTTTTGGTTATTTGCAAGTTTTCGAATTCTTGATATTATGGGAGTTCTGAATTTAACCATAATTTCGCCTTGTTTAACCTCTATGTGACTCTCGACAGGTCAGATCCAAGTTCCAATCGGACGAAAATGTTATTTTGTGTCTGCTTATTTGGCTTGTAAAGAAAGTTAACCATTTACCCAATACAAAAAACCAGTGGCCTCGGGGGGTCCCTACTATTAGTGTGTACAATGAAATCACATTTATTGATGCTAAGCGAGAGAAGCAAACTTTAATATGTCTTTGATTGCTTATCGATTCCAATGTGCGAGTCTCTTGTCCTTTTATGATGAGATCCTTGGTAATATCTATGGCAATTATTTGAATTTGCATTCAAAGGACACTTTTTTTTCATCCCTCTGCATAGTGTCTAAATTTAATATAAACATCTTATCACGTCTTACCAGTTTAAGGGTGAAATTTTGTATATTTTGTGAAACAAAGTTTGATATGTTTTTATGATAAGTGAAATTAATAATGTGAACAAAATGACAAAAGTAATGCCAAAATGACAAACCCAATTTTACCAAACCAACTGGCTCCAAAACACGCCATGTCTTTGGTATTTGGCATTTAAAACACCAAATTGGCAAACCTGCTTCTGAGTAACTAATCATATGTGTATCTTACAGCAATGCCTAGTCCCAAAGTCTTTCACTTTTGTATTTTCAATGACCCAATGACTCGGCATTCAGCTCCGATTTTGCGACGGGCCACAAATCACGCTCATTGTCACATGCCTTTTTTTACAACTGGAGGTCTCGATACATACCAAATATTATAGAGCTATTGACTGAATAGTGACTAGTGGTCTCGAATCCGGGTGGAATCTCTGACATTTCTCTCCACAAAGCAATGATTGGGTAGCCAAGGTCAGCTATATCTGATTGAAAGTACTTTCAAGACTGTTTGTAAAAATCATGTTGCGCGACTTCCCCCGTATCACCGTGAGCGCAATCCAATTGAGCTCATTTAGACCCAAGAAAAGGGAAAGATTGAGAGGTGGAACACCAAATTTACTCTCACCGTCGAGGTAATAAATGATGTAAGAAGGGAAGACTGGGAAAAGGCGTGCTCCAACCTTCGCAAACTGGAGAAAAATTACATTAAACTGGATAGAGTGATGCCACGACATCTTTCCATAGTCGTTTCATTTCTCATTTTCCTCATCCTCGTCATTAGAATGTGATGATTGTTGTGTCCAGTATGTCTTTGTTGTTGTTGGTGGTGTTGTTGTAGTTGTTGTTATTGCTGAACACATGTACATATTTGTGGAAACAATGATGCATTTCTAATTTTGACCAGTGTACATTAAATTTTGTAATCCTCTTTGGCATAAACACAAGCTATTTTTATAATTTTCGCAATCAAAATACTGTTAAAAGTGCGTAATGTTCACTTTCATTTGTTTTCATCAGTAATGTGTAGTGATAGTTATAAAATGTAGATGTCTGATAGTTAAGAATTGCCATTAGTTCCGACATAATCAGATACTGAATGTATATCGCTTAAGTTTCAATTAACTAAACTTTCCATTTTAACGAATTCCTTCAAAATGGATAAGCGGAAAAGTCATAATTTTGATATGGTAAATCATCTATGAGTTACGATCCTTACCAGTTATCGATTGTACTATAGCTGTTATAAGTATAATCCTTTCCTATTGTTTTACAATTAATGAAAAAACATGTTTTGATTAAGACAAATTGATTCAGAGGTTGATACAAACTTTTGCATTTGTGCATTGAGGGACATCTGAGAAATGAAGAAAAACATACGCCACTTATTAAAAAATCTGACTATAGTTGTGTGTCACTATATTGTTTAAAATTAAAAACTATGGGGCCACAATAAAAAAATATAACCCTTTTCACGAGATGAGAAAAATTGAGTTTAAAGTCCAGGTGATCAGAGGTGGGGAAGTTTAAGGATTTGTTGTTTGTTTTTTTTGTTTGTTTCTTTTTCGTTTTTTTGTTGTTGGTCTTTTTTTTTGTTTTTGTTTTTTTTAGTGTTTTGTTTGTTTATTTTTTGTTGTTGATGCCCTTACTTCTCTTTGATTAAGCATAAATAAACAACGCTCACTCATTATTGACGCACTTTAAAAATAAAATAATTATTTTTAAAAAAATTGGCTAGAAAACTCCTTGTTCAAATATTGATCGATTTAACTGACTCGTCATCTTGGCAAAAACTCTAAACCCTGAGATTTCGCGAAGCCTCGGGTTTGAGAGTTCTGGTCAAGATAAGGGTAATTTTAATCGTTTGATCGTTGAAGGACAAGCTTCCTGCCCAACATTTTACGCATTTTATCAGAGTACAGCAATCAGACTACAGGTATTAATTTTTTGGAATCAAATTTGAGAGGTCAAGCTTTCAGATTATTTTTAGACGATTAGTCACAAATAAATAAACTCTTCATCTTTTCACTTTAATATTCATTATTAGTGATTTAAAAATCATTTTGTAACAAACTATCATGAAATAAACGATTATTACACTCTTGCTTTTTTGGAATTCCAGCTTGTTCCCAACCGCTGCAAGAGTTTGCGATTGTAGTTTGGAAAAAAGTTCGAATTCCAAGACGCAATAGAGTAAGATTTCTTGTATTCTATCCCTACATCTACCCGGATTTCGTGATCTCTGAACAAAGACATTTACAAAAAAAAAAAAAAAAACAACTTAAATTACTATTCTTTTAAAAAATCAAATATTAGTTAAATTTAACGCTTGATATTCTGACAAATTAATTATTATTGTACACTTGATAGCATTACGTGTTACTAATTATGCGAAGGATAGAATAATATACAATTCTTTCATTTCTTTGTATTTATTAAACGTGTTATTTTTGTCGTGCCCAATTAATAACACGACGAGCTTATAACGAGTTTAATAAATACAAAGAAATGAAAGAATACGTTTATTCCACACCACGATTTAAGATATATTAGATATTTCGTGACCAATTAAACAGTATTAGTACTTCTATTCAGCATAATTTGTAATTTTCTCCATCTGCTTAAATGACAATTTGACCCCCCCACCCCCCACCCCTAAAAAAACAAAACCAAAAAAAAAAACAAAACCAAACAAAACAAAACAAAACAAAACAAAAACAAATGAGAACGATGGATTTGTATTAATGCACACCAAATGATTATTTTAAATTTCCAACCAACTGTCTTTGATAGGATTCTTTCACGGGTTTGGATTTATGAAATGAGTTATTTTTATCGCGCCAAATAATGCACGAGCTTGCGACATCACAAATTATTATTGTAAACTTGATATAATTACGCGTTACTGTTTAGGGAGAGTGGTGGAGTAATGTGTATTGGAAAAAAAGCAATCATTTCTTAGTAAATACGTAATCATTGAATAATGCTTTGAACGCGTTGAACAAAAAAATTATTCAGCGATTGCAGAATATTTGTGTACATTTTATTGGTGTGAAATAAGGTCCAAAAGATTGGATTGACGATTAAAAATAGCCTTTTGTGAGCATGAATCCAACGTTTTTGTTTTTGGGTCAAATTGTCATTCAACCAGATGGAGAAAGATGCAAATTATGGTGAATATGTAATAATCTTACTTGGAGGGGTGGAATAAATGCATTATTTCATTTCTTTGTATTTATTAAACTCGTTATATTTTTATCGTGCAATAACACATATTCGCAAGCTCGTTATGTTATTGGGCATATGATAAAAATGACTCGTTTAATAAAAACAAAGAGATGAAAGACTCTTATAATATTCCACCCCTTCCATCGGAAAACCCTATACGTAATCTTTGAATAATGCTTTGAATGCGTTGAATAAACACTTTATTCAACGATTGCAGAATTTTTTCTCACATTTTATTGGTGTGAAATGTCTAGTGTACAAGACAGCTGATTGGCAATTTTTAAAAAAATCAACTGGTGTGCAAGAACACAAATCCAACGTTTTTCTATCTTTGGGACAAATTGTCATTCAAGCAGAGGTGGAAAAATACTATAGTCAGATTTTTTATTAATGGCGCGTTTTTCTGGTTTTTCTCAGCTGTCCAGCTATCGAAAGTTGTAAAAATTTGTGTCAACCTCTGAATCTATTTGTCTTAACTGAATCTAGATTTTGGACCGTATTGATGCCATATTAAAAAAGTTTTCTTCTTTAAGACCCATAAAAACTACTTTAAACAGGTGACATAAAATTAAACATTTTGCACTGTAAAAAATGAAAAAAAGTTACGCACCATAAAGTATGAATGAAGTCATCGTATTTCAAAGAAATCTTGTGTTGACGTAGTGATTATGAGTTCACGTCATACTTCTTTCCAAATATTAATAATTCGCTTTAAGTGTTATAAACATACCACTTATGTAGTTTGTATTAACTTTTTAATTTATTATTTATGGCATATTATCTACATCATGTCGCAATTACCAAAGACTGATATGAAATCTCTCGCTTTAAATCATTTGAAATAGTGATTGTATACTCAATATTGTCAAATTAACAAACACTGTTAATATAACTTTGACAAATGTTTGTCTATACATGAACGTTTCACAGGGCCTCTAAAGGTTTTAAAAACATATTAGGCTCTTAAACAACACGATAAGGTACGGAATCTCTATCGGTTCCACTCTCGAAACGCTGCGAAAAGAAGTCTTCTTGTATCTACCGATAAGTCATTAAAGAGGATGGCAATGCTTTTGGAATTTCACAATCAACCATGAGAAGATCGTTATCGAAATACGACAGAGAGATCACCAGTGTAGAACGACGTGGCAGGAAAAGGATCATAGATAACTTTGATATCGATATCATCCAAAGATGTATGGGTGAGCGTAAATATACATCCGAAAAAAATATTGGACGATTCAAGCAGAAAAAGGCCCGTGGGTTCTGGACAGAGAATCATTGTTATTCTTGCAGGTGGTGATGATACTGGATATTTAAAAGGATGCCATGCCATTTTTTCTTCTCTGCATCATCTGGAATATTATTCTAGGGTCAATGCAAAGGTGTTGTAAGACTGACTAAATATCGTTTGCTGCCCTCTATTGAAGCACCCAGCTGTATTGTATTGGACAACGCTACCATTCGTTGGCCCATGGTCACTTTAAGGTCCAACTTTAGCAAATATAAAAGCTGACATGATTTCATGGTTTCAATCAGACAGTACTATATATTCTTTACTCCTTAGTCTAAAAAAGAAGAAATGAACCAGAAACAGCTTTCAAAGGAGACTGTCTAATCAGGGAGTTCTGACACGAGGTTGCGCGACTTCCCCCATATCACTGTGAGCGCAATCCAATCGAGGTCATTGGGCCTAAGTAGAGGGAAAGATTGAGAGGTGGAACACAAAATTTACTCTCACCGATGTGGCAATAGATGATACAGAGTAGACTGAGAAAAGGCATGCCTCAACATTCGCAAACTAGAGGAAAATTACATTTCAGTGGATGCTCGGAATCTTTCTGTAGTCGTTTCATTTCTCCTTTTCATCATCCTCGTCATCAGACTTTGCTCATTTATGTGTCCAAAATGTCTTGGTTGTTGTTATTGTTGTAGTAGTAGTTGTTGTTGTTGTTGTTGTTGTTGTTGTTATTGTTGAACACATATTTGTTGAGACACTGTCTCATAATTGATGAATTTTGACTTTTGACCAGTCTACATAAATTTATGTAAATCCCCTTGGCATAAACACAAGCTATTTCTCAAACTTTTGCAATCAAAATTACATTGAAAGCGCGTTATGTTCATTTTCGTTTGTATTCACCAATAATGTGTATTGATAGTACAAAATGTAGATGTCTGATAGTTAATAATTGTCATTCGTTGATTCATATTCAATACTGCACGTATATCTTTTAAGCTTCAATTAACCGAACACTCCAGTTTAACGAATTCCTTAAAAATGGATATGCGGGAAATTCATAATTTTGATAATGTAAATCTTCTGTGAGTTTCGATCCTCACCTGTTATCGATTTTAATATAGCTGTAATAAAAGAAATCCTTTCCTATTGTTTTAAATTTCATGAAAAAATCTTTTTTTATTAAGACAAATTTATTCAGAGGTTCATACAAATTTTGCAGCTATGCATGGGGGGGGGGGGGGGGGGGGGGGGGCAGCTGAGAAAAAGAAGAAAAACACGCGCGATTTATTAAAAATCTGACTATAATTCTGGTGAATAGAAGTGCCTACTCCTACCATACAATCGTTCACGAAATGTCTAATAAGCTTACTTGGAGGAGTGGAATAAACGTATTCACGTAGTGTTATTTGGCACGATAAAAATAACTCTTTTAATAAACGAAAGAATCGTATATTATTTCATTCATCAATGTCGTTTATGTCTCAGAATTACTTTTTATGAAATCGAGCGATCTCTATGGCGAAATAATAACATTCTTGTCGGCAAAAAGTGTGATGTTTGAGCCCCAATCGGAGAAGGCTGTAGGACATGTTTCCCCATGTGTTTCTCTTTTACTTTGTTTAGAAAAAATTAAATTGACCAAAGTCATCGGTAAATATCAATCGGTCTTATAAGACAAAGATGCCATCATCCCGCCTCTTCATCCATTAAGGCCTGGCGGTCGCTGTTTTCATGACATCGAAATTCAGGGACTCGTGTCCAACTTATCCGACACAGACTTGGAGTGTGTCCAATCACCTTAATTAAACAATGCTATATATCCGATTTTACCCAATGCCATAAACAGATTTCTTTTACAATTAAAATCATTAGTAATTTTGTCACATATTATATGCCACTCGTCGTAAAAATACTTGCTTTCGCTTTTTGAGAGTTTTACGGCGCTTGCAACACATGAAAGTCATCTCAGCACCAGTAAAAAGAAAGAAAATGGGATAGTAACAAGGTTTAGAATTACAATTAAAGCACCCAAGAAAAGGTAAGACATATGTTGATTCCAAGAGCACACTATCAAAGTATTTAGTTTGCGATCGCCTGAAAGTCTCATCCAGACACAAGCACAGGTCCCCACTAAGAGGAACACACTCAAATGTTTACAAATCATATATGATATCTAAACAAAACATAATACAGTGAATAACAGAGAGATGGTTTACAAGGAGAAAAAAATCATCTCCCAAAGCTAACTATACATTTGACTGTTTCCCTCTCAGCAAGGGCATCTGGCCTGTCCAGGACCAAACCAAATAATCTCATTCCAACACAAAGACAGAAAGCTAGTTGGAAAACATATATAGGGGGATAGAAGACGCAGTAAGTACCTCCCTGCACATTATGGGAGGTCAGGAACCCCACCTTGGTCATAATGTAAATAATAATAATAATAATAATAATAATAATAATAATAATAATAATAATAATAATAATAATAATAATAATAATAATAATAATAATAATAATAATAATAATAATATAATAATAATAATAATAATAATAATAATAATAATAATAATAATAACAATATAATAAAATAATGATGATGATGATGAGATATAATAATAATAAATAATAATAATAATAAAATAATAATAATAATAATAATAATAATAATTAATAATAATAATAATATATAATAATAATAATAATAATATAATAATAATAATAATAATAATAATAATAATAATAATAAATAATAATATATAATAATAATAATAGTAGTAGTAGTATAGTAGTAGTAGTAGTAGTAGTAGTAGTAGTAGTAGTAGTAGTAGTAGTAGTAGTAGTAGTAGTAGTAGTAACAATTTTTAAAAAATTGTTTTCGTCAACCCTAGAGCCTTAACTACACGTTAAGTGGTTTTAGATTTTGCAAAGAAATATGTTCGTTTATGTACTTTTATTGCTCATCTTGTTTTTTCTTTTATATTTTCTAGGACATATTCCTGTATTCTCTCCTACATAACATTCCAAATTATCTCCTTTCACAAATTGCAGCCCATCCAAAATCACTCGGCTTCGACCATTCTAAGAAAAAGGTCAAGAGGTCATATTACAGCCATGTCATTGTCACTTCACTGTCTACCAATTGAGTTAAGACAAATATCGAATTGCTGTTCTTTGCTTGTGACAACAAAACTGCTGCTTCATATTTATGCAACAATATTGCGTTGCACTCTCCTTCCAGAACTTTACGGTCTAGTGATCGTTCCCAAAAAAGGCTCCAAAATGTTTTCTGACAGGTCTTTTTCCCATGCTGCCCCTTCTATCTGGAACTCTCTTCCAGTTTCCTTAAGAGAATGCAATACAGCAGCTCATTTAAGACAAATATTAAGACTTACTTTTGTTAGGAAGTATTTGATAGATTAAAACCAGTTTCCTTTTAATGATTATTTTTCATGAAATAAACGTATTAAGCATATTTTGTGTACCTCTGACCTGTTATTGTAGCTTTGATCTTTGTATTGAGAAGGCGTCTAGAGCTGTTTGTACTTGAAGTATATATATATATACTATATTATTATTATTATTATTATTATTATTAATATTATTATTATTATTATTATTATTATTATTATTATTATTATTATTATTATTATTATTATTATTATTATTATTATTATTATTATTATTATTATTATTATCTATTATTATTATTATTGTTATTATTATTGTTATTATTATTATATTTTGAACTATGTACTTAGGATGAGTACAATTATAACGGTTCTGCTTATTTTCTGTCGTTCGTTTCATACCTTCTTGTACTGTGACTTGTCTTTTATATCTTAATAAAGGGAGATCTCTTTCATAAATATCTGGAGAGTTAAAAATGGAAAAGTACATAATGATGATGATGTTGTTTTTTGTTGTTGTTGTTGTTGATGATGATGATGTTGATGATGATGATGATGATGATGATGATGATGATGATGATGATGATGATGGTGATGATGATGATGATGATGATGATGATGATGATGATGATGATGATGATGATGATGATGATGATGATGATGACGGTGGTGGTGGTGGTGGAATAATTATATTGAGAATGCTAATCATGAAGATAAGGAACTTGAGGTCAATGATGAAAATAATAATAATAATAATAATAATAATAATAATAATAATAATAATAATAATAATAATAATAACAAACATGGTATAGGGCGAAATAGGATAAAACCCTTGAATGCCCTTAATTCTAATAGTAATGCTAGAAATCTATTGATTGAAAGATTACAATACTGAGATATGTGGCAAATATAGTATTTCAACTTAAATGTACTCACGTATGTGTGATGTACAAACATATATCTATAACAATGACATGCAAATCACACACACACACACACACGCACGCACACACACACACACACACACACACACACCACACACTCATGCATTGATACATATAGAAGATAACCATAATAAAATAACAATGCATGATATTTACATACAAGATTGAAAGCCATGTCAACAGCAGTGTAAACAAGTATTATTCGTCATCTTTAAATCTCCCATCATATAATTCCCTGTCTTCTAACACCTTCAAAGAATCCACAGATGTTGCATTCTTTGTTTCAAATTTCAAATTGTTCCATTTCTGGAAAATACGAATACCGTTGTTTTGCATCTAGTGACATAAATCTTAAACTTGTACCCTCTAGTAAAAGTAATATTAGAATATGAAAAAAAAATCAGAATAGTCTATCTTATCCAAATCATGTACTAATCTATAAACCTGAATTAAATCCCCACGAATTTTTCTATATTTAAAACTTGGTAAGTCAAGAAATTCTACCCTTTCCTTGTAAGATAGATACGGTATCGCAAAAATCTTTTTGGTAGATCTCCTCTGTACACTTTCAATACTAATAGATTGTCTTTTATATGGTGGGCTCCAGATGCAATTTCCGTATTCCAGAATTGGTCGATTGTGCGATTTATACAAATACAAAAAAATTGTTTTTATCAAGACTTATAAACGTTCTATATATTATTCCCATCATTCTGTATGCACGGCTTATCCAATTATCAATATGTACATCAAAATTCATCTTTTTCATAAGGCACAACGGAAGGTCGATTTGACATAGAAATATCGGTAAAATAATTATGGCATCAATCTTTTTTTCTATATATGTCATACTTTACATTTCGATATATTAAAATCCAAATGCCATGTTGTACAGCATTTGAAAAGTGAAAAGATATCATTTTGTAGAATGTTATGATGCTCACTTGTAGTATAGATCTTCGTATTGTCGGAAAACAGTGTACACACACACACACACACACACACACACACACACACACACACATATATATATATATATATATATATATATACTTGTCGCGATTGTTACGTATAGACTACGCCGACGGTGTTTTATCTCTCAGATTAAGAAATCAAGGATGAACAATGTTGATGAATGGGAGTCCAAAATTTTTGATTACATCATATACGAAACTTGCAAAGGTAGAACTTATGGTCAAGAAAAATTTTATTTTTGTCAAAAGAAATAAAATTTCCTGAATGAGTTTTCTTGTCATTTAGATTATTATTTTCCTATTGTGGGAGATTGAGTCAAATATTATTCTTTTTTATATTGAATATTAATGTTCTTCTATTGGGTCTCATGACCTATATAAACTAAAAGATCTTAAACTCTCAATCGTCGCCGTCGCAATCCCCCAGACCTTAATTAGACTCAGCAATCTGATTTTCATTAACTGGACAGAGAGGCTAAAATAACTCGCAAACCATGTCTGCTTTTGCTCTACACTCTCATATTCTAAATAATCCGTGATCTATACCATTCATTAAGATAAATCACTTGATTTAATTTTGACAAGAGTCAGAAGTTCATGTTTGTGTCTGTTGGGCAATTTGACAAGAAAGCATACAAAACAAAGAAAACGAAAGAACGAACAAACACATACACACATACAAAAATATCAGATAAAAGAGAAGAAACGAAATCAAAAAGATATTAGATTGATTGATATCTCAGTATCTCCAGAGATAAATAACGTGAATGAAAGCTATTTATCTTTTGATATCACAACGTATTTTCCTTTAATGGTTCACAATTTCAGTATTACACGCAATCACTGAACTCATGGTGAGTATCTGAGAAACTTTAGAACACGGCATTGCCATTCAAACATAATAATAATGAACAATTCATGGAATAAATGTTACTCCAAATTCACAAAATGACTTTTGATTCAGTTTCGGAGGTTAGTATTATAAACGCCTTATATCATGTACAAGCGTCCAAAATGACAAAAATACTACTGTTCATCAATGCCAGATGGGAAACAATGATCTATAGGGGCAGCGTGGCTCAGTGACACGGTATCTAGTGCGATCAACCGCCGCTGCGCCGTGAGACCTCGCCCTAGTTCAATTTGCGGCGCTGCATTGCGGCTGACGCCTGGGTTATTCCAGTCTTCCATTGGAATAGACCCTAAAGACAAATTTCCCCTATGGGATAAATAAAGGGGAATTTTATTTATCTATTTTTATTTTTTATTTTATTATCATATTTTCTGGTTTGCAGAGAAAGACTTATCTAGAAATATCAATATACATGACGTTCCTTGCAGGGCTTAATTCGATAATTAGGCAAATATATCTTTGCATGGACCAATTACCTGTTTTCATTTTAGCCAGAAATGATCCACATGTATTTGCTCATTTGGTTTATAAGATGAAAGGAATGCATTCAGTAATGTTTTTTGCTCGAATCATAAAATGACGATGATTAAAAGAATGGTATTTAATTTAATTCCTAAAAATTGGACTAAAATGTAATTAACGTGAAGGGTCTTTTTAAAGCAGGATTTGAACGGCGTACTCAACGGATTCTTTATGTCGGCATTAAAACAGACTGCACCCGTCATAAATAATGTTTTATGCCAATGGTTCTATACTTACCACTAAAAGTTCTACAGAGGACTAGGTACAAGATGATCATGTTTGAATATGTTAGGATTTCGTAAATCTACATTAAAATAGGGAACAAGTGATAAGTCAAGATACTGGTTCCAATCTCATTGAAAGTTTGAAACCATTCAACCAGAGGACTAGATAATTACCATGCGCTAACTGATCTTCTGGTTTCACATTAATAGTATTTTATTTTCTAGCCTAAGTAAATGCTGATCGTCAATAAAGATCATCCGTCCTCGCTCTCTTCATCCTCGTAATCATAAGAATCTGCCTATACACCTTGATAATAAAAGAGTTATGCCAACGCATGATTCAATATGTAACCTATTCATGTTATTCCCCAAAGGTTACGCATTTCCAATGAGTTTTGAACCGGAAAAGAGGAATGTCTGACGTCACGACTTTTCTGCCCTATTTAACATTGATTCCAGCTCTATTATACTGTAAAATGCCACGTGCCAAAATCATTAAAAACCTAGGATTAGACTATAAGCTCACTTTATATATCAGCAAGAAAAAGCTCATTTTGTTCAACGTTATAAACTTATCTCAGTACAAAGAATAGGACATTGGAGGGTTAGCTTTCCAGATCTGAGCCAACCAGGGCTGAACTCGCTAGTCAGAGATAAGATATTGCGAGCTGATGATCAAACCATTTAGATTCGAAACCAGGGCGTTTACTAATTAGAACTGGCGTTTCGATCATTGTTTTACTTGGTGGCAAAAGAATGTTCTTGCTTTATATATCATATCTAGTCCTAGAGTGTTCCGATCACTGTTTTACTTGGTGGCAAAAGAATGTTTTTGCTTTATACATAATATCTAGAGTTTAGAATTCTGCTAAATAGGCATTTTGTCACTTGGAGTTGTTTACCATTTTGTTATCCCCGCTTATCGAACAATGCAATATTATATCTAGAATATCATGATTACCTCTACGTTCTCAACTGTTTTTATATATTGTACCTCACCAAAGTTCTTCAAATTATATGAGTAACTAATGTATTTTTTACATCATATTTTAAGGCTTTTCCCGTTTCTCGATGATGCGTAATATGTTTCACAATTTTTCATTCATTTGAACATTTAATAAGCAACCGCAAAAGTTTCAATTTCACACAATGTTACATAGAAAAGTTTCAGATTTAAGATTGTCGGACTAATTTGGAATTAACTTTATCAATCAAACCGTGGAATAACAGTATTGTGGCCAAAATTAGAAAGGTGTTGTATCATTTATACAAAAAAAAATGGATATCAATCTTTTTTTTTTAAACCAAAAATGAATACAATAGTTAAAACTAAGCGGTTTTTCTTTGCGGAGGGGAGGGAAGAGGGATGCAAAATCTTTCTTAAGAAAAGAACAAAACCAAAAAATCATGAAAAAACTTCTCGACAAGAGGCACGTAATTAGGTCTTATCACGTTAAAGGTTTTGAGTTTTTAGCCCTAAACTTTTGGTAATAAAAATACTTCCTTTTCTCGAATACTGCCTCTTGATTGTTTTGATGTAGGAAACCTTTTAAATGTCTGTCTTTTTTCTTAAATTAAGATACCCGGGTTTCTTTACTGTAAGGATTGATACAGATAACATTTGGATAAAAGAAGAAAGGAACAAGGCTTTTGCTATTGTCTATGAGGAACCGGAAGTCTTTTTAATTCAATATTCAGATAGCCAAATAGAATACATATGCCAGATAGTTTCTGTTGTAAGCGCTAAAATCCAATACTGTTACATCTCCCTTCCTGAGAAAAAAAATTGTTCTTGCTTGCTGATAATCCAAACAGTCCATTTTCACCTGACTGAATTTTAAAAGTTCACTCTTTTTAAACCGGGAAATTTATCATTGTTCTTGATTACACAGTTCATACTTATCTTTCATATATTTTAGTCTTCTTTTAAAGATAAATAGTTCAATTGATAACTATCTATGATACACACACAAAAAACAGACCATAATTGTTCTGACACAAAGCAGTCGGTAATTGTTCTGACACAAAACAGTCCATAATTGTTCTCTAACACAACAGTCCATAATTGTTCTCTAACAAAACTGTATACAGCCCATAATTGTTCTCTAACACAAAAGTCCATAATTTTTATTGTTCTCTAACAAAACTTTAAACAGTCCATAATTGTTCTCTAACACAACTGTCAATGATTGTTATCTAACAAAACAGTCCATTATTGTTCTCTAAAACGCTTTGGTTTGACGATGGGTCTTCCATGTCGCGTCCCTTGTGTGTTGAGTGTTTCTGTTTCAGTTCCAGTGTGCTTGGGTGGTAACTCGAGGGATACATGTTTCTTCTCTTTGTTACTGTTGTTGTTGACGAATGCTTTGAGTGTTTCGGTTGGACTAGCGGTTGGTACAATAGCTGAAGCTGCTGGAATGTATCTGATATGTTGTCTATTCCTTTAAATATCTGAGTATGTATGACTTTGGGTTGTCTGTGTGTTGTGTTACAGTTGCTGGAAGCCATTGTTCTGTTTCTGGATGTGGTGTTCTGACTGGCTGTCCTATGTAAAGGTAGAAAAGTACACCTGAACGAGCATGTTGATCAAAATAGTACTTTTGCTGGTGTTGACGTTTTTCTAGTTCTTCGTGGATGTCGGTCCGGGTTGGATCTGTATTGGGACTTTTCATGGGAAGTGTGTTTCTCAATTTTCGTCCCATGAGGAGCTGAGTTGGTGTTCCAAATTTGGCTGTGATTGGGGTTGATCTCCAATGTAAGAGGGCAAGTGTTAGATCGACTTTGATTGTAATGTTTTTTAATTCAGAATGTTCTTGATTATTTGAATTTGGCGTTCGATAAAGCCATTTCCTTGTGGTCTTCTGGGTGATGTTGTCGTATGTGTGAATTGCCACGTGCTTGCAAATTCTTTGAAAGCAAAGCCTGCCAAGTGAGGTCCATTGTCACTAACAAGTTTGTCAGGTATGCCAAATTCTGAAAATACTTGTTTCAGGATGTTGATGACAACGCTGCTAGGTGCTGGTTGCGGTAGGTTTCGTACAATAGGGAATTTGGAGTAATAGTCAGCAATGACAAGATACTGGTTATGGTTGAAATCAAAGATGTCTAGTTGTGGCTACAACACACCATGGTCTGGTTGGGATTTCATGTGAGGTGAGGGGTTCTGGTGTTTGTGCCTTTTGATGTTGTTGACATGTTTCGCAGTGCGATACAAGTTGATCGATTTCTTTGTTGATTCCAAGCCACTAAACGTAGGTGCTAGCAAGAAGTTTTGTTTTTTCTATGCCAAGGGGTGTTGTGTGTAATTGCTTGAGTATGTGTTCCTGCTGATTGGGTAGCATAACAATTCGGTTGCCATTGAATATGATATCATCCTTCACTGATATTTGATCTCGAAAGCTCCAGTATGTCCTGAGATCATTCGGGAGTTGAGATATCTTTTCGGGCCATCCTGTGACTATGATGTCTTTGAAACCGCTGAGGAGTGGGTCCTGGCAGGATTCACGTCTCATATTTGTGAGTCGATCATCTGAGAAGTTAGATAACGTTATCAATCCGTAGATCGAGGTTGACTGTGTTTTGATTTGTCATGTCCGGTAGTCTATTGATTCTGAAGTTGTCTGCTGGCTCAATCTGTGCAGCAAGTCTTCTCCAAATGGTGTCTGGGTCGTTCCTCTCCTCGTCGGTTAGGTCCCAGCTGTTGAATCTTTTAATACCTTCCTCCCCATCTGCAAGGAGTATCGTGGCTCCTCTAACATTCTGTTTGATATTAGGATCGACAGCAAAGTATAGCTCTATACGCTGTTCGAAGAGACGAAATGACTCTGGGACATTGTGTGATGCTCAGCCCATTGTTGGGGACTTGTCCGCCATATTATTATGGTATTGTAGTTAGCTCTAGCTGTGACTCTTGATAGAGCAAAATAAATGACGTTTGGTATGGAAGGTAGATAACGCTACTTTAATCTATGTAAAGATATGTTGATGAGTTGAGGAGAAACGTTGATACCGTACTGGTAATAAATCTAGGTAATCTGGATGCCGGTTGGTTTACATGTAAGGATTGATACAGATAACATTTGGATAAAAGAAGAAAGGAACAAGGCTTTTGTTATTGTTTATGAGGAACCGGAAGTCTTTTTATTCAATATTCAGATAGCCAGATAGAATATATATGCCAGAGTTTCTGTTGAAAGCGCTAAAATCCAATACTGTTAAATTTACGTCTAATTTATACTCATTATCAGTACTTATTACTGTCCACACCTTCTAGCAGATTAGTCTTTTCTTTTTGTTTTGCTATTTTGCGGCGTATTGTAGGAGGGTTGATCAAATATAAATTGCCCTGACTACGAAGGAATCTTTCGATTTACATTAATTTTTAGGAGAGGGCAATCAATTTCTCATAAGATTGTTTTTTCAATGTAAACTTTTGATGTGCACATTTAACGTTACAGCGCATGGAATAACAAATCAAAAGTGCACCAGTGACGAGCAAATGAAAAGAAGGAAGTAACGCTGGTACGACATTATCCTAGCGTTTGTGAAAGGAACTTTTTCTTTTGGCTGATTGGTAGCATTGGATCAAACACTATTCTACCATTATAACCCAGAAATGAAATGCAAGTCGATGGAAATATTATGAAGAAGCGGTTTCCCTTCTCAATAAATGGCAAAGATGGGCCGCTCTCCGGTTGTTAATTTACTTTTTTTTTTCGGGGAGTGGGGGGGGGGGGGGGATGATAATGTCTTATCTTCCAAAAAAAAAAAAAAAAAACTATGAACGAGGAATACGGCTTACAACTCTGAAATAGACAAGCATTAGTCGGCTAGAAAACATTCAGGAAAGCTTCAGCTTTGCTTTGCACAATGCATCGTCTCATTTTTCGGCAGCTGCAGATTACGATAATGAAACCTCACTTCATCCTTCCTACTCACTCAATATGACCCCATTCAGACTTTTAAATGTTCCTCACGCTGAAGAAAGACATAAAAAAGATGAAATTGAAGTTTTTAGAGCTTCAGAAGACTGATTTATGGTCAAACCAAACGCCTTCTACTTTGAAGGATGTATCAAGGTCAGAGACACTAAACTGGTGATTATGTGGGAGAATAAAAGTCAGTGTCATGAGAATCGGAACATTCATTCATAATTAAGGCATTTATATTAAATCAACAATCTTACTATCGATATCCTTCATTTCGTTCAGCCAGGTTCTCGTCATAATTAAAGTTGTATTTGATATGTGCAATGCACTTTATCAAAGAACTCAAGGGAGAGGTGAGCATTCTACTAGCATTGACATTTGTCACCCATCCGGCTACTGGCAGGCACGCTTATGTTCGTTTTGAGCAGTTATGTGGCCTTGTGGTATGACTATTACCTACTAAGAGCACTGGTGTTACACGTTTTGACACTTGGCTTAAGACCCGTTGCCGTACCGCAGAGGGCGGCGAAAAGTTGAGTCACGTTCTCTTTTCGCACTGAATACCAGGACGGTAGTGGCGAAAAAAAATCGTAATATCGCCTTAAAAGCGTTCTGTCTCGTCTTAAGCGAACAGTTTTACTTTAGCCTGGAGACCCCTGAAAATCGCTGTCAAATCTAAGAAACTACAAATCAACTTCTGGAATAGGCAGATTGAGATAAGCAAATTATAGATGAGGGAAGTACGACTGTGCAAGCCATGGAATGTTTAGCCGGGTATTCCTTGATGCCCGCGTCGAATGAAGTAATTTGAGAAAATCGCCTTGCATATTGTCCAAAACACCATTTGTTACCCACTTAGTTACTGGTTACGCTCTACATCGCTTGACTTTGAAACAAAAGACAGGACGCTGTATCTCTGAACCACAGATTCCAAATATAATATCAGATGGATGAGTGAGTTGCATGGAGTCTTTGTTAGATGTGATATAGTATTGTTCTAATCATTTTCTATGTATTTCTTGTATTGAGATCTTACCTGAATTCTTTACGCATTGGTCGTTGAATGGCACACATTCTTTCATTGTAGCATTAAAAAACCCTCCGACACAAATCGCTCTGTTCCAAACAGTGGCCTCACATCGCAAATACTGCCTTGTGCAATGAGTGATGTTTCCTTCCATATAGACTTCATCGTGAGTACAGTTAGCCTTTCCGCTGACGACCACAGCATCTAAAACCAAACATAAATGATAATATTTTTTAAAAAATCACAACCTGATTTTTGCATAGAATAGAAACTCGCTGACGTCAATATGGTGTATATTTCTTACCGTTCAAAATTCCATTTTGTACAAAGCATAATACTTTGATGCTCTTCCATGTCCGGTATAAATAAAGCTTTTTGAACAATATTATATGATAGCATCAATTGTGATGCAGCCTCGTGGCTGAGACAATTTAAAAGATTGTCTCTAAAATCGTCCTCCAAACAAGATAACAGATACGATTTCATAAACCACACAAAAGAGAAGGCAGGTGCAAGTACAGTTTAAATAGAATCATCAGGGAACACACAACCACAAAGAATAGGGAGAAAACACAAGTTTAAGCATGTCCAAAACATTACTTGCAAACATACTAAGGTCTCAGGATAGCTAATCTTTTTTCCTCTCGGAAAGTGTGTGGAAATGCGTGTATCAGAAATTTTGTGTTTCTCATTCTTAGTGCGTCTAACACGTGCTCTAGATTCACTTTCAGATTGGCGTGGTAAAATAAATAATTTAGTTGTTCTTTACATTAAGATCACGCAGTGAATAAATTTGAAATTGAAAACACACGTATTTTGAATTTTAAAGAAGTAAATAATAATAATAATAATAATAATAATAATAATAATAATAATAATAATAATAATAATAATAATAATAATAATAATAATATAATAATAATAATAAATAATAATAGAAGCTGAGAGGAGGGGGGAAAAGGAGGAGGAGGAGGAGGAGAAGAAGAGAAGAAGAGAGAAGAAGAAGAAGAAGAAGAAGAAGAAAGAGGAAGAAGAAGAAGAAAGAAGAGAAGAAGAAGAAGAAGAAGAAGAAGGAAGAAGAAGAAGAAGAAGAAGAAGAAGAAGAAGAAGAAGAGAAGAAGAAGAAGAAGAAGAAGAAGAAGAAGAAGAAGAAGAAGAAGAAGAAGAGAGAAGAGAAAAGAAGAAGAAGAAGAAGAGAGAAGGAAGAAGAAGAGAAGAGAAGAAGAAGAAAGAAGAAGAAGAAGAAGAGAAGAAGAAGAAGAAGAAGAAGAAGAAGAGAAGAAGAAGAAGGAAGAGAAGAAGAAGAAGAGAAGAAGAAGAGAAGAAGAAGAAGAAAAGAAGATAGAAGAAGAAGAATGAAGAAGAATATGAAGAGGAAAGAGAAAAAAAAGAGAACATCGCCCTACAACCCTATTTGATTTTCAAACAATCCATAGGGTATTTTTGCTTGTGTTTAATCTAGAAACGGAACGTTTTTATAGTGCGGTCGTGCTCCAAATTTTGAATTACTGCTTATAATCTTACAACTTGGGTCTTGTATTCCTAGCTAGTAAAGGTACGCCCATAAAAGTTGTTTTTAATGTTCTTCTTCTTCTTCTTCTTCTTCTTCTTCTTCTTCTTCTTCTTCTTCTTCTTCTTTTTTTTATTATTATTATTATTTTATTATTATTATTATTATTATTATTATTATTATTATTATTATTATTATTATTATTATTTATTATTATTATTATTATAATCATTATTATTGTAACTGTGAGTGGGAAAAAGGGAGGGTGGTGGGGTATGTCTCTAGCCTGGAATTGTTTGATCATTATAAAGAGATTTTGTAAAAATTAAGTACTCTAAATTGAGACAATGAATGACCTTTCCTGGTACAAACAGTTATTCATTGCAAAACAAATAAAGCTTGAATTTTAGAATGTTTGCTGAATATTTGATGAGTAACATTATTAGTGGATTGCTCTATGGACCAATGAAAAATGTTCATGTCAATCTTACTTTAAACGATTTCCATAATGAGTTACGGCTATCAAAGATGGCTTTCATTTTAGAATAATAGATTAACTTGCTTATCATGTTTGTAAAAGTAAAGCTTTTGGTAGAAATATTAATCTCTCACATATTATTAAGTTTAAAGTTTCATATTCTTATTTAAACCACATTCATTTTAAACACCTCTCCAAAACAAAAGAGAAAGGTGATTCATCCCGTTAACAATAAGAGAGAGAGAGAGAGAGAGAGAGAGAGAGAGAGAGAGAGAGAGAGAGAGAGAGAGAGCAATAACTCCGCAGTTATTGAATTCAATTCAACATTTTCTTTATTTCCCGAATCTGTAGCATATTACATAAAAGTAATAATAATTAGATATATTTTCTCCAATTGTTTTTATTCTCATGAAGAATTCTTCCTTTAAAGTTACAATTTTCTTTCTTGGTGAAAAGGGTTAAATATCATGTCATTATGTCAGATGGAATTCCGCTGGTAAAGATTTGAACGTCACAAGTTTACCAGTGATTTTAACAATAATATGGGACGAAAGTCATGAGAGCGGAAAAAACAAGTTTCTCAAATGGGACCCTAACATGTGCCACCTGCTTTATAGTTACACGGGATTCTTCAAACTTTTCTTTAATTAAGAAGATACGAGAGGCTACGATTGCCCCGATTGCTGTTGATTTTGATATAATTTTTAAAGATTGATGATCGAAAATAATTTGTTATAAAGAATAGATCAAGTTCGCTCCGATTCAATGCTCATTCGTTGATTTTGTATCAAACTGAAAATAAAATATAATACATAATCATTCTCATTATAGAGAGAATTTCTTTTCGTTTTAGGCAATGATAAATTTCACAATACTGCATTTATTCCCCCATCACACTGGAGGAAAGGAACTAGCTCACATAAATATAATCGGACTTCAAAACAACGTTTTTGCAACCTCAATCAGACAGTGGTGGCTTTTACTGTACAAACCATTGACAAGAGGATGTCTAAGGCCTTGTTGTTTCTACTCGGATGCCCTAATATGCGATAACTGAGTGCAAAAAGTAGTTTTAATCCAAATATTTATTGTACAAATTATTTTATTTCCGTATCTAGGATTTTCAAATCCCCCTTTCACGGTTGCACCCAAAACGAGAAATTTAAAAGAAAAAGAAAAACTAAATAACGCAAAGACATGTATTATATATACTTGTGTGTGTGTGTGTGTGTGTGTGTGCGTGTGTGTGTGTGTAATGTGTTCAGCGCTGGAAGGCTGCTTTTCACAGAGCTCTTAAAATTATTGCATTTTACGGCTGTTTTAAGTGTTATTTCTATATAGGACGAAATTTTGACGAAATTTCGTGAAATTTAAACAATTAATTTAGTAGCAATATTTTAAAGTTTTGTAAATTTTTGCTAGGATTTTATCATCTATTAAGACCATTTTTGTTTACGTTTTACGATTTTAAGAAGCAAAAAAAAACAACAGTGAGTTATTTTAATCTTATTACAACGGTCGACGATGAACACCGAGAATGACAACATCTAATTATTGTTATAACTATTCACCCCAATACCTATGTACAATACGACACACAATTAAAAATACACCGAATAGTCTTCAACAGTCGTAATGTCACTTCCTTCCTAATGACGTATGGTAACTTAGTAACACTGGCTCTCAACTATCGGAACAATGGCGGACGCCGTATGAAATATTTCCCCGGCGAGCTTAAACGCGTATCCCTAGGAAAAAAACCCCATCAATTTGATCATGTATTGACTTTTACACATTCTGATCACAAGGCTTATGAAAAGGGAATGATAAGTTCTAGCCAGCATGAAGAATAAAAAGTAATGATTTTCTTTGTTTAGAACCAAGATGGCCGCTGTTGCCGGGCGCGTGACATCAGACTATTGAATCCAATTTAGAAATAGTGAACATTTTGAGATCTTTTGAATTATTCAAGGCATACAGAAAAATAACAAAAAGAGGAAAGAAAGGTTATAGGAAAAAAAAACAAAACAAAGAGAAGACAAAGAAAAAATCAAAAACAACTCAGTCAAATTAAAATGCAATAATTTAAATTCTACTAATAACAATGACGGAAGGCAACGGAAAACCACCGTCACTAACAAACTTTCCCAGGACATCAGATGTCCCGAACACGTTGAACGTTTCAAACTGGTGGAAAATGAAACAATCACACTGGCCACATAGAACCGTACATTAAACCATTTAGGAAAATTTGAAAACGTTACTCAAGAAATGAAAAAGTTCCAAATTAACATCCTTGGAATCTTAGAAACGAAGTGGAAGGGAGAAGGAGTAGTTTAAGAAGATGATTTTGTATTGTATTATGCAGGTGGAAAACATCATGAAAAAGGAGTTGGAATTCTTTTAGAC
>NC_088360.1:61980951-61988451 GCF_034508935.2 Berghia stephanieae | reverse complement strand
TCAGATTTTCTATTTTTGTGAATGTACCTTATATGGAAAATGAAACGATTACTTTTTTATCACCATTCCAAAATTAGATAAAGATTTTGATTTTTGATACATTAAAAACCAGTCCGAATTTCTAATAAATCTGAAAGTTTTAATGACGCGTTCATACATGTTAATACAGAGGCTTTTACACATAATATTTTTATGGAGATTAATATTTAGAAGGCAAACTGTATGTGTTATACATACACTCACACACACAAACACACACACACACACACACACACATATATATATATATATATATATATATAATATAATAATATATATATATATATAATATATATTATTATAATACAAACTTGAGCATTGAAAGGGGTCCCAAACCCGAAAGCAACATTTATCATGTAGGACGAGACATGACACTGGGAGACGTATGTGCAATTTTTATTTTCGAATAAGACAACCTATTTTCAGGCCAAGTATTCATTTTAAACTTAGTTGTGTTGAGATAATGTAAGGATTTAGCATTTTCCAAGGACTGCGCAACCGGTGCGGGGCTCGAACCAGCGGCCTATTGGTCCAAAGGCAAGTTTCAATCCACGAGATTATATCGTAGCCGCACATATACTGGGATATATTAGTTTAATTACGGTGTTGGGCCCCGACTTGAGCATGCCCTCTTTTACGTTGTATTTGTAAAAATACACATACCTTACTCGAAAGGGTTTTTTAAAAGTTTAATCAAATGCTATAATCAAGCCTTATTCTTTATCTTGAGTAAAACCTCAAATGTATCTGAAAGCTAGAATTTCACTTGTACCAAGATGACCTCTTTCATTTAAGGTTTTCCATTCCACCATTTTGTGTGATTACATTAAAATAATGATGTTGACTTGAGCTCAAGGTGATACCTTATCGGTTGTTATCATTGTAAAACATGAAGCAATCTTGCCGCCAATTTAAAGAACGCATACGATAATAAAGGTAAATTTAGGTTTTCCATGCGTGTCTTGACTTCTTTTGTAATTCTAATGGAAATCCACATTTAAGTAAATACCACCGACGTCGCCCATACGCCAAGTTCACATATATACACTGTTTTTCAATTATGTCTCTTGTTGCCTATGCAAATTTCATCGGAGTTCCGATTGCCACAGATTCTGCAAAAAGAATGTATACTAATTAATCATTATCCCGTCAACTAGATGTTTGAAAGCAGATTTTAATAGTAATAAATGACATTTATATAGAGCTTCACACCGTTGTCACAGTAAACAAAACATATTACAGTGATATGCATTCAATTTTAGAACAATAAAACATGATAATAATAGCAATATACGACGTAAAAAGATAAAACTTTAAGCGCAATTTGAAAGTTGTCAACGAATCCGAGCATCTCACATGTGATGGGAGAGAGTTCCGAAACGGGGGGCCAAAAATTGAAAAGATTGCTCACCTATTTTACGCAAGGTCTTATTTTGACAAGGATTGATTGGTCACTGCTTGACCTCAAGTTTCTATTGGACATAGATGTTTAGAAGGTCTTTAATAAAGGAGGGACTTTTAGTGCTCAAGGATTTGTAGACGACAGTACAAATCTTAAAGGCAAATCTTTTCTCCAAAGGAAGCCTGTGTAACTCACGGAGGAGGAGAGTTGCCGATATGCTATATGTTTTGGCACTAAATGGCGAATTTTGCTTATTCTTTTGTTCATTTCTATGTACATAGCTTGTATGGTGTTATTCACATGGCTTGTCATGGAAAGATCTTTATCAATGATGTGGTTTTTTTCGTCTATGTTTTGTTTTGTTTTTTTGTTTTTTTTTATAGTTTCTTTTTTGTCTTTGTTTTTTTTTTTTTTGTTGGGTTTCGTGAGTAAAAGCTGATTTATTTGCATGTTTAAGGATAAATCAAGATCTCAATTTTATTATCATCTAGTTTTAACTTGTTTAATCTCATTAAAACAGCTCTAAATTCCTTGTATTAACAATTGTAAATTACTAAGGGGTACTGAATCATAAATTTGCGCATCATCTGCATAAAAATGATAACTTATATTGAATATGGATATCACACTTGGAAGGGGTTGCATATATACAGCCAGGGCCAAGAACAGAGCTTTGTGGCACTCCAAAGTTTAGTAAAACTTGCTCTGACTGAATACCATTGACCACGACAATCTGTCATCGATCCTGTAAATATGATATAAACCATTTAAGGACAATTCCTTTTACGCCGAACGCATTTTCAAGTCTTCTTAACAAAATGTAATGGTCAATGGTGTCAAAAGCAGCTGAAAGATCTAGAAGGCACAGTGACAATGTTAGCATCGGCATTGGATAACAAGTCATTTAAAATTCTAAGAAACGCCGTTTCAGTACTGTGTTGCTGTTGTAGGCTGACTGGACAGTTTGTTCCAAACTGTTGTGTTTAAGATGAGATTCTAATTGTGTTAGAGCTACTGTCTTCAAAATTTTTGACAAAAAAGGTAAATTTGATACAGGACGATAACTGTTTAATATATTGTAATCCAATGATAGCTTCTTCAGTAGTGGTTTGACGAGTTCACTTTTAAAACACTATGGAACTTCGCCCGTCAGTCTGTTTTTTCTGCATGCCTTATTTCAAACGATTTCAAATTGTTCACAGTTTCTAAATTTGGTGCATTATCAATTGTGTGAAGTACTGTTTGTAGGTATGGGGGTGTGAATAATAAGAACAATAATAAGGTGTTGTCAATTCCGACATTCATCGGCGACGATTGTAAAGAGATTAAAATAACACTGTGCTTGTCCTTATAATTGAAAAACTTAAGTAAAAATGACATTAAGAGTTGATAAAATCTTTCTAATAATTTAGAAAACTTTAAAATATTGCTAACTCAATTGTTTAAAATCCACTAAATTTCCTGAAAAGCAGCTCAAAGTAAAAAGAGATCCTTTGAATATAAAATAAATTCGTCCTATATGGAAACAACACTAAAAACAGCGGTAAATGCAATGAATTTGAGAGCTCTGTGAATAGCAGTCTTCCAGTGTTGAACACATTACACACATCAAAGTTCTATTTAGTTCATGTTGCAATCTCAGAAAGAGTTATTTTAGGAGAGTTGAAATAAAAACCATTTTTAAAAGTTAATACTATTCAAATATGCGCCTCAACATCAGTCATTTGTAACGAGAGAGTTGAAAATATCGTTGGCCCCTCACGGACTCGGTACGAAAATTGACTGGTGCAGATCGGAAAACCATACAGTTGTCAATACCCATGTGGCCTTTATAAAAAATCAGATCAGTTCCGGTCCAACGTCGATTCAGAAATATCGTGCGCAATGCAACAACTATTCGAAGCTAAAAAGAAAACTTTAACAAACAGAGAAAAAGAAAGTGAAGCAAAAACTACAATTAGATCAATTGAGAATTAATGATCAAATAAAAATGATTACAAAGAATGCGTGAGAGAGGGAAAACTTGACCTTAGATGTAAATATAGTTGAGTACTGGAATCAAGTATCGAATTGCATCACGGAATCTGCAAAGAGACTATTCCATCTGTGAAAAAACACAAAACAAAACAGAAGTGGATGAATGATAAGATCTTGGAAAGGATGAATGAAAGAAGAAAACTAAAACATAACAGCAATTAATATAAAGAAGCTAAAAAGAGTATAAAACATGAGTGTAAGAGAGCAAAGGAATATTATATTGAACACGGATGCCACAGAATCGAACGGCTAACGCAATCTAACACAAAACAAGTCTAACAGTCAATACAAGATCTAAATCGAAAACCACCAACCATGGCAAGAAAACGGTAATATACTCATCGACAACAACAATTCTATAAGAAAAAGCGTGGTGCGGGCACTTGTATCAATAAAGATGAGAAAATAGGTATGGATACGTGCCAGATGAAAACAGAGAATATAAAGTCACGTGGTCAGTCCCAACCTCATGATCAAATTGACATGACACCCTTCGCCTGGCTTAGAGAGAGAGAGAGAGAGAGAGAGAGAGAGAGAGAGAGAGAGAGAGAGAGAGAGATACCATATATATATATATATATATATATATATATATATATATATATATATATATATATATATATACAGCGCACGTGTCAACAGCTGACAACTGTGCCTCGTTGAAATGTCCTCTCATGGTTGCGTCACAATCACCACCTTGATGAATTTATTAGCCAACTGGTGGTTGATAGTTAAAAATGCCAATTTATGTTCTAGTTACATTTGAAACAAAGTGTATCACCGATATTGTCTCATTGAGATATAAACATAATATAAATATCAATATATAAATAACGGAAACTTTCAGAATTTGACATAGACAAAATGTTATGCACCCTTTTTTATAGATCCGTTTGGGAGACCGTTATTATTTTTTGTTTTTTTACAGCATGGTGTGAAAATGCCAGTATTTGCGACATTAAGAAAATTGATCAGATAATTGATAAAGCCAGGAATTATACTCACCCAATTTCCATTGTGAAAGAACAGTTCAAGAGATTTTGTCTAAGTAAAATGGAGAAAGTTATGAAGGATGGCGATTACCCCCTTCGCAAATAATTTAAGTTCTCCACGAGGAGCCGTCGCCTTATATCTATAAAAACAAAGACAACACGTCACCTAAATTCATTTTTGCCACATAGTGTTCGAATTTTTAACGCCCAACTGTGATTTAAATATACACTCACAAGTTCGGACTAAAGGCCAGAGGTATGGCCTATCTCAATTTATTAAATTAATATATAAGGTGTTGCTATTGGTTTTTGGTTGTATATTTTTTAATGTTTGTACATTTGCATTATGTATACATTGTCGCCATAGATTCTCAACTTTTTGTTTATACATTTTATGCATGCCACGTCTGTAAACGAATTTCCATTTTTTTGGATGAATAAAGTATATATTATTATTTTTTTAAAGAAATTGGGCCAATAAATAAAAAAGTTGCTAAGAAAATCTAAAATAAACAAAAGCAGCTTTTAAATCGGTGGTTTTCAAAAGATTTTTCTGAAACAAAGACCAATGTTCTTTTTTTAAGTTGATCTAAAAATTGGGGCTTCAATTATATATATGTATATATTTTTTTAGCTAGACCTAATAGGCTGACCCAGAAAGGTGTCAATATTTTTCGCATCTTTGTTTTGGACGACCGACTAGACAGTTTGTGATAACTAGTAGAAGTGCTGAACATTCGCGGTGCTAAAAACTACAAAGTGACAATTTCGCATAATAAAAAATAACTCTGAAGTTTCTATCTGCTCTGCATTACAATGAAATAGATACCATGAATGACAAAATCGGCCCACAAATAACGGAATATAATATTCATTATAGTTTTTAATGATTGCAATAATCGTTATCAAAGCCGTTTTTCATCAGCAAATTCTTAATGTTTGTCCGACTTTTATCAAGCAAAGTGCAATGTCAGTGATTTCCACCCGCAAATTAAATAGGATCCAAATCGCAATTTCTACAACCTTTTTTGTAAGCAAATTGATAAAAATTAAAGGTGAAAACAATCAGTAAAACTGACAAGCCTGTCACATCCTTCACTGTGATTGCATTTTTATTAGTGAGTCCAGTCTTGAGTACTCCTTCCATGAATATTTGACCTTTGTCGGTTTTTGTCGGGTTGAATCATAATTAACTTTTTAAGGTATTGACTGTGGCCAGTGACAGCAAAGTTCAGATAAGTGGTCTTCAGTTCAATTGATCGCTATAGACAGGTATTTGACCGTTAAGATCACGAATTTAGATGGTCTTGGTCGCGAGAGTTAAAATATGGAGACACAACTCGAGGTTTCCAACAGGGCTGGTCGTGATGTAGAGGTGGTAACTAAGGCAGGTTTGACTGTATATATATATATATATATATATATATATATATATATATATATATATATATATATATATATATATATATATATATATATTATATTCTTTTGGTGAAGAGATGATTGGTTGTGAGATTGGATATTTTAAATATTTACTCAAAGAAGATTTAATAACAATGACGCCATTTTTAATGACCGTTAAGGGAGACACAGGATGTACAGAATCCCTTGTTTATTATTATTACAAAAGTAGATCGTACATTCTGTACTTCATTTTTTTAAAATATTGTAAAGGGCCCAGAGCTTGTGTTTTACACGAGAATGAGCTCGGTATAAATGTGTATTATTATTATTATTATTATTATTATTATTATTATTATTATTATTATTATTATTATTATTATTATTATTATTAACACATGTATGAAAAAGGTACAGATGAGTTTATACTCAACATCCCCCCAATAAACTCAGCTTACATGACTCAAAAGTTCAACAATAATAAAAATTAGTATGAAAACACATGAGTCATAAAATATTGTTGACATTGTCAAAAGGAAAAATTCAAAAAGAAAACAAGAGTTAGTACATCATACTCCTTTTTCACAGCTTCATTCTATTTTTCTTTGCTGTGACTGTTCAGTGCTTCTGATTAAGTCTTACGGACATAATTTCCATTGTAACAGAAATGAGTAATTGTAAACAAATTGTCAGTATCATCATCTAAATAGTAGTCATTGAGATGTTTGAGTTTCGTGTGTGTTCTTTTTGGGTTTCACGCTATGTTCTTTTGATTTTGACTCAGTCTCAGCACTAGGTTTGGTTGGATTTTCAGATTGGTAATCAATCTCTTCATGGGCATCATCATCACATGGCATGTTTGTGTCAGTATCAGAGCTGTTCTTTATAGGAACATTTTGATTGTTGCTTTTAGCATTGTGCTGGTTTGTGGCAGTCTTGTTCGAAATCATTTGAAGATTATTCTTCATTATTGACAGTTACATTTTCATAGGGAGGAGTCATCAAATTGTGGAATGGTTCTGGACTAGGTTTTTCAACAAAAATCAATTCATGTTCTTGACAATTTGATTCATTTGATTTTGGATTTTTACATGAAATTGAACGTGAATTGAGGAATTTCACACATCTGACTTTCTTTACAGTTTGTGTGTCTGCAAAGTATACAAGGTAGGAAGGACTTCTTCTGTCAAAGCCTACAAAAATCCCTTTTTCACTTCTGTTGTCAAGTTTCTTAGGACTTTGGGTTAAAGCAAAACATTCAGATCCAAATATCTCCATGTTTGCAATGTTGGGTTTCTTACATTGAAACGGTGTGCAATCAATGTTTTTTTTGAAAGCATCGGTTTTGGATGTATGCGGCAGCTAAAGTAGCTACGTCCAGAGACCTTTAGCTAACCCTGATTGCAATAGAAGACATCTAGACATGTCAAAAAGACTTCGCCATGCTCTCTCCGTCTTCCATTCTGGTGAGGAGAGTATGGCGCAGTCAATTCATGTTAGATTTTATTTTCTGTCAACAAAGTACTGAACTCTTTAGAAGTGAATTTCCCCCCTTGGTCACTCCTAACAATCTTAACTTTCCCACAGGGAGCAATGTCAGCAAAATACTGCTTAAAAGCCTTAACAGCG
>NC_088360.1:61945951-61975951 GCF_034508935.2 Berghia stephanieae | reverse complement strand
CATTAATGAGATATAACGTTTAAACCAAGTCTCATATTTTGTCTGTAAATTCAATTTTAGCACTACAACTACCTAGACATAATACTATTTTGAGGCAATAGGTAACATAAACTTTTAGTTCAATTCAGAATACATTACGTGAAAAGAAGGTGCTTTCTATGGAACTACGTTTTCTCATAACTCTATATGTATCAACATTATCCTCCTTTAAAAAAATATGAATTAATTGGGTTTTTTAAAATTCTTGCTACAAATATCGATCGATAAAAATGACCCTCATTCTGGCAAAAACTCTCAAACCTGGAACTTTTAAGTTCCAGGTCTTAGAACGTTTGCCAAGATTAGGGGCATTTTAATCGATCGATATTTCAAGACGAGTTTTCTGATAAAATTTTAAATAAGTGTTTTTTTCAGTGTATAGAAAAATAGAGAGTAGGTGTATTGAAATGGATTTACCTTACCTTATTGAAAAAAGAATGGATAAGCAGAGAGAATCATTATGCCCTTTTTAAGACTGCGAATAAGCAAAGAAAAATGATTTTAATGGTTTAAATGCAAATAGAATAAATCAAATAATTAACTTATCTAGACCACGCTCCCACTTGTCACAGTATTCACGATCGTTAAAAAATATTAATCAAAAGGACTGCTATCATTCTGTACTTTTCACCCGTAATGTACATCTGTTTATGAATTTATTAATTTGAATCATTATTTAAAAACTGGCAATATATTTAAATTGATTTACTGGCTATATCTCACAAGATACCGCAGAATTATCTTTCTTACGAATCAGAATCAATAACTTTGTTTTTCATGGCTAATTACTAGGCTGGTTAATCAAAATGCCTGGAAAACAACATTGTTAAAACATAACAGTGCTCGTAACAGACTTTTTCAATAAAGCCTTTTAGTCAAGTCATTAAAGTGTCCTAATAAATTCCAAAACGAAATAAATTTCTACAAACTCCAGTAAGAAAAAGAGTGAAATTATGCCGACCATGAACTTCCTGATAACAGCATGTCTTTTCAACCCTTTCGGTCTGCAAGTGTCATTGAAAACCTAAATATATCTGAGACGCCGAAAGAGCGATCGTCATCTTTTCTTAATCTGATATAATCTGTGTAGACGCTTTTCTTATGTGATTGGAGTCTGTCGTGCGCGTTTACAGTTTGTTCAAATTTACTTTCTCTCTTTACCATAGATAAGAAGATAGAAGCTTTTTTTCTTTTACCGCCCCCTTCCACCTTCATATCACAGCCCTCTCCTCCCCTTTGCCCTTTTGTTACGCTCTTCCCCATCCCTACATTTTTATCCAAATTGAAATCAAACCCTAAACACCTCGTATATTATATATCACTACTTTTTAAAAACTTTAATCACTTAACTGCCGTACTCTGAAAAGATATATATTTAATAATTTTGGCCAGAAAACGTCCCTCAAATATTGGTCGATTTAGATGACGCTCTTCTTGGCAAAAACCCTCAAACCTGGGACCTCGCTTGCCAAGATGAAGGTCATTTGAATTGAAGAATAATAATTGAAGGACTTATATAATACTTATTGATACTTGCAGTTTGCGGCCTTTTAAGCGATGGTAAAATATGAACAAAGTAACATTGGGTTACACCAATACACTTGCAAATTATAAATTATTTCCGTCTAAGATTGGAAAATATTATGCGTGTAAAACGGTTTTATTCTCAACTTACCGCGAGGTGCTTAACCACCGGTTCGAACTGGAAACTTTCTTAAGCGATCCAGGCCACGACTCACCATACAGCGAAGTTTTCCCGTGTTTGTAAATGATCCATTATTTCAATAAAAAAATAGGTTTTAACAGATTACCTTTGACTCTTCTGAATTATCAACAACTATTAAAAGAATGACATACCTTCCCCTCCCCCAGTTTGAGGTTTTTATCGACCGCACAGGTAGATCAACTTTACATTATTATTTCCTTTTATTGAGGTTTTTTTTTTTTTTTTTTTTTTTGTACTTTCTCCTTTTTTTTCATTACTTTTGTACAAATCCTATTGCAAAGCAAATATAAGTCAATCATTATCGCCTATTTCTCTAACGAATTGTCAAGTTTTCTTTGTATATTATCAGTTTGTCATAAGTTATGAAAATGTCCGTTAAATATTAACAAAATGGCAGGGGCCGTTGCTGGCTGTTTATTTAAGGCGGCATGAATCGGAAACACATTCTCTCATCGTACTCAGGTGTAAAATGAGTACCTGGTTGTAAACAGTGTTGTCTGTGCCGGATAAAAATGAAACAGGTATCACGTCTTGTCTTTTATGTTGCTATTGACTTAGGACCACTTTTAATTGCCCTGAGCACACTGAATGGATATTGCACTTCATCAGTGAGTTTATTTCTTTTAGAATGTGTGTATATGAGTGTAAGAGTGGTTGGGGGGGGGGGGGGGTGCGTGGTTTGAATTTTAAAGACGTGTACTCACGTAATTGGCACTTACGATGGGCCTATGTTAAAGAGGTCCATTTGTCGACCTTCCTCTACTCTAAAGCAAAATTGTATATCACCCAATCACTGAAGTTTTCCAAGGACCCTATCATAGTATCGGTATGGATCGTGATCATGGCCTATGATCGTGGCACGTCAGTGCATTGAGACGTGTAAATATCATTTTAAAAACACCACAGCAATTAGACAATAATCTAAAATTTATTCCTATGAATATCAACGGTGATAACAGTCCAAATTTAATGGAATGAATAGAACATCTAACCTCAATGCACCACGTACCTATTCAAAGGACACTTATATATAACTACAAACTGAACTGCTGTGTGTGCCGGGACTGGGTTTCTTAATCATCATGGGGCCCTACTCTCGGTGAATGATTTGTGTAATATTCTTAGTGATTATTAATATTTCAGTATCTGATACTGAATAGTGGTTTTGCACTATTCAGTATCTGATACTGAATAGTGCTTTTGTACTATTCAGTATCTGATACTGAATAGTGGTTTTGCACTATTCAGTATCTGACACTGAATAGTGGTTTTTGTACGGTGTTTTTTTTCCCGAAACCTGACAAAGTTATGGGAAGAGGACAGCTGTGGGAGTGAATCTGGGACTACTCAGGGAAGTGTACACCAGTGGGGAGTGAACCTGAGACTCTGGTTTTCAGCGGGTTTCAGCGAGTTTCATATAAAAGCAATTACTCTTTTACGAAACCCGACGAAACCTGGCAATATCTGAGAAAGTTATGGGAAGTAGACAACAGTGGGGAATGAACCTGAGATTCATGGAAGTATACACCAGTGGGGAGTGAACCTGAGACTATGGTTTTCGGCGGGCTTCAGCTAGTTTCATATAAAAGCAATTACTTTTTTACGAAACCCGACTAATCCTGGCAATATCCGAGAAAGTTATGGGTAGTAGGCAACAGTGGGGAGTGAACCTGAGATTCGTGGAAGTAAACACCAGTGAGGAGTGAACCTGGGACTGGGTTTCGGCGGGTTTTGTAAAAAAAAAGCAATTACTTTTTGTTTACAAAATGCGCCAAATCCCAACAAAATGGGGCAAAGTTATGGAAAGTAGGCAAATAATGGGGAGTGAACCTGAGACTAAGGGAAGTGTACACCAGTGGGGAGTGAACCTGAGACTCTGGTTTTCAGCGGGCTTCAGCGAGTTTCATATAAAAGCAATTACTTTTTTACGAAACCTGACGAAACCTGGCAATATCCGAGAGAGTTATGGGAAGTAGGCAACAGTGGGGAGTGAACCTGAGATTCATGGAAGTGTACTCCAGCGGGGAGTGAACCCGAGAATCTGGTTTTCGGAGGGTTTCAGCGAGTTTCACATAAAAGCAATTACTTATTTACGAAACCGGCAATATCCGACAGTTATTGAAAGTAGGCAAACAGTGGGGGGTGAACCTGAGACTCAGGGAAGTGTACACCAGTGGGGAGTGAACCTGAGACTATGGTTTTTGGTGGGTTTCAGCGAGTTTCACATAAAAGCAATTACTTTTTTTACGAAATCCGGCAATATCCGACAAAGTTGTGGGAAGTAGGCAACAGTGGGGAGTGAACCTGAGACTCAGGGAAGTGTACACCAGTGGGGAGTGAACCTGAGACTAAGGTTTTTGGTGGGTTTCAGCGAGTTTCACATAAAAGCAATTACTTTTTTATGAAACCCGACAAAATATGGCAATATCCGACAAACTTATTGAAGCAGGCAACAGTGGGGGGTGATCCTGAGATTCAGGGAAGTGTACACTTGTGGGGAGTGAACCTGGGACTCTGGATTTTGTAAAAAAGCAATACCAAGGGGGAGGGGAAATTACTTATTTACGAAACCCGCCAAAACCCGACAAAGCTATGGGAAGCAGGCAGCAGTGGGGAGTGAATCTGGGATTTGGACACTGATGAGGATTGAACCTGGGACTGCGAGAGGCTGATTCCAGTGGACAGTGAGCTCAGAATGTACTTTTATTTCGAAACCTACCGAAATTTTCAAACGTTATGGGAGGTGGGCACCATTGGGCAATGAACCGGGACTCAGGGAAGTGCACACCGGTTGGGAGTGAACCTGGGACTGTGAGAAGAGGTTATCAGTGGAAATGAACCTGGGACTAGGGGAGATGGATACCAGTGGGAAATGAAGCCGGACTATGGGAGATGGGTACCAGACGAGAATGAAGCAATTACTTTTTTACGAAATCCGCCAAAACCCGCCAAAAAACCATAGACTTAGGTTTACTCCCCAATAGTGTACACTTCCCTGAATCTCCTGTCCACTCCCCCACTGTTGCCTACTTTCTTTCCATAACTTTGTCGGATATTGTCGGGTTTCGTAAAAAAGTAATTGCTTTTTTTTTCTACGAAACCCAGCCCCAGGTTCACTCCCCAACGGTGTACACTTCCCTGAGTCCCAGGTTCACTCCCCACTGCTGCCTACTTCCCATAACTTTGTCGGGTATCGGCGTGTTTTGGCAGGTTTCGTAAAAAACGAAACACCCCTAACAATACCACGTGTATTCAGTAAATAGATGTCAATTGTAGTCTAATATTCAGTATCTATTTAAATTATTATTATTATTTATTATTATTATTATTATTATTATTATTATTATTATAATTATTATTATTATTATTATTATTATTATTATTATTATTATTATTATTATTATTATTATTATTATCATTATCATTATTATTATTATCACGTAAATTTTAATATAGTACGGCAATTAATTCACGGAAGTACATCGCTCAATTAAAAAAATGCAGAAAGTCTGCCCACATATTTATAATGAATCGGGTTTGCCTTAGATGACAAAACAAACAAACAAACAAACAAACAACAACAAGAACAAAAACAACAACAAATGAGACAAACAGAAAAAAAAGCAAGATTTTAAAAAATAATGAACAATAGAAGAGCACAATAATGAAAAACAACAACGAGATGATAACACATAAAAGATATTCGTAATAAATCGATAACTGATTAAATCACTCCAACTACTTGATTAAAAAAAAATAATCATCATAATCATAATAGTGATGATGACGATTACAACAACAATAATAATAATAGTAAGCAAGTAGAAATAATAATAATAATAATAATAATAATAATAATAATAATAATAATAATAATAATAATAATAATAATAATAATAATAATAATAATAATAATAATAATAATAATAATAATAATAATAATAAAGTACAATAGTATAATATCAACATTAAAGTATATTACAAGCAAATAAAATTATAAAAACAAAAGTTTAAAAAATATCAATAGACAGAAGGAATTAAAAAAATAATGGGGAAAAAAAAAACAAGTTACCCCTACCGGGATTTGAACTCTCGAAACTTAAACTCAGAGTCAAACAGCTTATATCCACCAAGCCATGGTGTCACTGAACTCTTAGTGACATTTAATCATGTCTATTTAGACATTTAAAAATGGATTTGAATACCACTCTTATTTTGATATGTTGAACTATGTTAATTGCATAAAAGCAGAAATTTAAAAAAAAATTACGATCAAAATATTTTTACAGCTTTGATTCGGGCTGTCAGTTAGTGCATGTGTTCAATCTGGAAGTAGGTCAACAGTTTAGTGTGGCTTAGACGACAGAATGAGGATAAGGTTAATTTAAACGGCAATGTAAGCTGGTGTAGGTGGGTGGGTGGGCGAGGATTGGGGGGAATGAATGAGATACTTGATACATACTATGATAATAATACTGTCATTCATCTTGGATGGGTACAGGGTGGGTAGGTGGGCAAATATGTGTGTGTGTATGTGTGTGTGTGAGTATGTGTGTGTGTGTGTGTGTGTGTGTGCGTATGTGTGTGTCGGTATGTGTGAAGGATGGGGGTTGAAAGTGAGGACAATGACTACAGTGTTGAATTGGAGGGATGGGGCGGGATGGGAGAAAGGAAGGGTGTTAGATAGTAGGTGAGAATTGCATTAGGTATCATTTGTAATATAGCAGCAGCAGCAGCAGCAACTTTTTCTATACTTTGTTTAATTTCTTCTTCAATCTTTATTACTTTATAATTGCCATGGATTTTACATTTGTTGATTTCGCTAAAGACTTTCCAAATGGAGTTGCTAATGTTTTGGTTGAAGAGGGGTTCGACAGTTTGGCAGCCCTTCTTTGTGCCACGGACAGCGATATTGGTGAATTAGATATTAAAAAAGGACACAAAGCCATTCTAAAGATGGCAGTCAAAAACCTGCAATGTCTTCACGGCAAGGGACCTATGTGTGCGTCATCGAATGATGGGGGCCTATCTAGCCTCCTTGGTGCTGTAAGAATCAAACCTTCTGAAGAGTCGAGTGTCTCAGGTAGGAGTACCTACTTTAAAATTGTTGATTTTATTTCTCCCTCGCTGGTTACCGACGAGGAAGTTAACATCACAGAGTGTGTTAGCCTTCGCATAAACGCAAAAGTCAAACTAGACAAGGTTTCGCCAGCCATGTGGATAGCAGCAAATGCAAGGATTTTGGCTAAGTTGATAGGATTATCGCCGAATTTTGATGTATATCAATACATCAAATACACAGAGATGGTGGGTGAACTTGCCATGAGATACACATGGCAGTCAGTTCTCATCTTCGACGACGAATATCGTCAGCGACAGTCAGTGGACAACTTCATATGGGGGACAGACGCCCCTAACCTGGCGACAGTAGTGCTTCGTGATCGCACTCCTCAAACGACAAAAAAACACTGGGAATCGTCTCGTGGACCCAATACCATTCAGTTCAGCAACAAGGAGGTCTGTCGACAATTCAACAGAGGTGCCTGTCACAGTGTCCAAATTGCGATACTTTAATACCGCGGCCTCCCCACAGCCCTACCGCGGTTAAGCGATGCCAGATGTGCCAGGTGATGACTCACCCAGTTTCGGCGAGAAAACGAACGGCGAGCTTGCTGGACATGCATGTTATAGTAATTGTATGCAATCAACAGTTGGGCATTCCCGTTAAATCAAAACATGCCATTGAAAGCATGTAGGGTGGAAACTGTTAGTAATGATGTATGGTTGTGACATGACAAGTTTCAGTAGTCTATGAATGATGGAATGATAGTTAGAACGAAACAAATGTAGGTCATTTTTTAAACTGATTATCATTAACACTTTTCAATTAAAGTGTCGATTACAAGACAATGAATCCGTGTACATCTGATTTTTTTGTTTTATATTACTCTTAAAACTATTACAATTATAACTCACCCTCAATTTCTCTTGCGAAGTTCATAGTTAATCCAAAAAATGCTCTTGAAGTAGTTATCTATATCCCATTACTGAATTTTTAAAAAGTCTGCATAGAGGTTTACTGAAGCTAGCTTCACAATAATCTTGGAATTGTAATTTTATAAAATCTTACTTTATACAAATGATTTTCAATAATCCAAATATGAAATTTTAAACATAACTACTACTAAAACTACTACCACTACTACTACTACTACTACTACTACTACTACTACTACTACTACTACTACTACTACTACCACCACCACCACCACTACTACTACTATCACTACTATCATTACTATTACTAATACTACTACTACTGCTACGACTACTACTACTTCTAATACTGCTACGACTACTACTACTACTACTAATACTGCTACTACTACTACTACTACTACTACTACTACTACTACTACTACTACTACTACTACTACTACTACTGCTGCTACTACTACTACTACTACTACTACTACTACTGCTACTACTACTACTACTATACTACTACTACACTACTACTACTACTACTACTACTACTACTACTACTACTACTACTACTACTACTACTACTACTACTACTACTGTTCCAAGCCTGTCACAAGCCCCCTACCCACCTCCCCCGAGAACACATTGAGATAATACATTTGAGCACAAATGTGAATATTTAACATTTATCCCTAAATCGCTCATATCGCGAACTTATTCTAAAACTTATATTAAAGACAAAGACTTCAAAATAGGGAATCACGAAAAAAATAAAACTTCATGGATCCAAACCAGAGTTATTAATTAAATTTATCACATCACTCACATCAAATTTGATATCATTCCAAGAGCGATAAGCAGTCGTATTTTAACTAATATTATTTTCCAAGTTGAAAACCAAGAAACAATAAAAATTACACAGAAACAAATCTGAACTTGGTGATAACATGAATAATGAAAATAAAATGAATCGTTCTGAAGGTTTGGTGGGGGGAAGGGGGCAAAAGAAGGGTTTTCAAAGCAAATAATTGCATCACAGTGTTGCACCACACGCGCATGCCACGCCAACGTCCGGCTTGCATACCTATCGTGTCACGGTCAATTGGATTCAGTAGTCTGATGTCACGCGCCCGGCAACGGCGGCCATCTTGGTTCTAAACAAAGAAAATCATTACTTTTTATTCTTCATGCTGGCTAGACCTTTTCATTCCCTTTTCATATGCCTTGTGATCAGAATGTGTAAAAGTCAAAACATGATCAAATTGATGGGGTTTTTTTCCCTCTGGATAGGCGTTTAAGCTCGCCGGAGAAATATTTCATTACGGCGTCCGCCATTGTTCCGATAGTTTAGAGCCAGTGTTACTAAGTTACCATACGTCATTAGGAAGGAAGTGACGTTACGGCTGTTGAAGACTATTACGTTTTTCCCGAGAGCAAGGGTATCGGGTATCAGGTGGTCAGCCTGATGTGAGGCGATTGAAGTTGCGCTCAGAGTCGAAAATATGACGCTGTGCTGTACATATGGCACAACATGCCGATTTAACCACGCGTGTAGCTTGTGTGGCAGTCGAGAGCATGGAGGCAGAGATCACCATGTGGGTGTCAATTCAGCATAGGATACACAGCAGCAGACAAATAGTAGTGAGGAAAGCCCATTAGCGTTAAGCCCCTTTCCTCCTATCAATCCCCACCAATGTGAATTTTTAGGTAATAAAGCATCCATTAGTAGTAAATTAAATTCCTGGAGGAAAATGTTAGAGTGTGATAAAGATAAAGATTTCATTTTAGACGGAGTAGAGCATGGATTTCGAATTATTGAAAAAGATAGTCAACTAAACAATGTGATAGAACATAACCATTATTCTTCCTTTCGTTTTAAAACATTAGTGGAGAAAGAATTAAAGAATCAAATAGCTCAAGGCCATTATGTTGTAGCATCTAAACAGCCAACAGTTACTAGTGCTCTTGCTGCAATCCCGAAAGAGGATGGAAATATTCGACTAATTCATGACGGCAGTAGACCAGTAGGAGAAGCTATGAATGATTATTCTCTACCAGAAAGCACCAAATTTCAAACCGTTCGTGATGCATGCAAATTAGCCAAACCATTTTTCTACTGTGCAAAAATCGACCTCCAAGCAGCTTATAGTTATAGATCAGTGCCTATCCATCCAGAAAATTACGTAGCCACTGGTATTCATTGGACGTTTGAGGGTGACAGTCACCCCACCTTCCTATTTGATTCTAGGTTACCATTTGGTAGCAATAAAGGTCCAGGACATTTTCACCGCTTATCGCAAGCTATTAAACGAATCATGAATCGTAAAGGATGCAATGGGGTTGTAGCTTATTTAGATGATTTCTTTATCACTACCCCAACGTATGAGGAATGTAAATATTGGATGCTTACACTTATGCAGCTACTTCGTGAACTTGGATTTTATATTAGTTATAATAAAGTTGTGGGACGGACCCAAAACATTCAGTTTCTTGGATTAACAATCAATACTTCTAACAGCACTGTCGAATTAGGCGAGGAAAAAATAATTCGTTTAAAGCAGCAGCTCAATGCATTCAAAAATAAAAAACGTGCCAGCAAACAGCAGCTACAGAGTCTCGCAGGCTCATTGAACTACGCATGCCAGGCAATTCGTGGAGGGAGATTTTTCCTACGTCGTGTCCTGGACATAATTAAGCCTCTAAAGCAGCAGCAGCATAAAATAATTTTGTCATATTCATTTCATCTTGAATTACAATGGTGGATTTCATTTTTAAGTGTGTTTAATGGGATAGTATATTATAATGAATCAGCGCCTGAGCACGTCCATGTGGATGCAAGCAATATCGCCGCCGGTGCCTTTTGGTCTGGCTCTTGGCGCTATTTAGTATTTGATTGCGACCAGCCTGCGGCATCATCGCTTCACATTAATTACAAGGAGATTTGTGCAGTAGTTAACTCATTTGACACGTGGGCGCATTTATGGGCTGGTAAAACAGTAGTGGTGCATACAGATAGCATGGTTACAAAATGTGTCTTAAACAGAGGCTGGTGTAGAAATAGTTATATTAATTCTTTACTTAGAAAATATGCCTTCAAATGTGCACGACTCAATATAACGGTTAGAGCGATACATGTATCTGGGAGTCTGAACCAAATACCTGATACAATATCTAGATTGCATGAACATGGTAAATGTTTGTTATTATGTAAATTACTAAGTAACTGGCATCATGGTTTAACCCCTCCTTTTGTTAAAACAAATCATATGTCATGGAATGCCTTCTTTTTTCTTTTGTCTAGGTGCCTGTGCCTTAACCAATGAATTAACAAGTGAAGTTGACATGTACCGCGGACAGGCCTTTACAGCCAACACAAAGAAGACCTATCAAACACATTTACGGTCTTATATTTCTTTTTGTGAAAAATGAGAATAGCGCCTGCACCTATTTCGCAAATAAATATTGCCAAATATGCAGCTTATTTGGCGCGGAAATTAAAACCTAGTTCTGTTAAGCAATATATGAATATTATCCGTATTATCCATTTAGAATGTAATCTTCCCAATCCATGTGATGACTCATGGTATATTAAAACAACAATTAAGGGCATTGAGAAAGTTAAAGGAACTGATGTTCAGAGCAAGCCTCCGGTGACGCCTGAAATATTGTTAAACAACTTAAATTCTCTCATATAGATGACTATGTATTCTGGGCATCATGCCTTACTATGTTTTTTGGCTTGTTAAGAAAATCCAACTTGTTTGGGACGGATGCAGGAGGTTTTGATAACAAAAAACAATTGACAAGGAATTGTGTATCTATGTCAGGGGGCTGTTCACAAATAACAATTAAAGTTGGTTGGTCAAAAAATAACCAAACGAAAGGTCGTATAAAAGAAATTGCATTACATAGGTTAGCAAACCACCCACTATGTCCTGTTTCAGCGATGTACGATATGTTATGCATGACTGCACCTGCAATGCCAGACTCCCAGGCGTTCCCTATGACTGGGTCTTTGTTTAACAAAACATTGCGCTCTCTTTCCGCAGCATGTGGTTGTAACACTATATCCAGCCACAGTTTTCGTCGTGGTGGGGCTACTTGGGCCCTGTCTTCTGGCATACCAGGTGAAATAGTTAAGGCGATGGGAGACTGGCAGAGCACGTGTTATTTATTATACCTCGACCAAATTCCCCAATATGTCATTAACCATTACCGAAATAAGATGGGAGAATGTCTACCCCCCACATCACTGTAACTCAACACAAACCAATATTAATGTGAACACAAGGTCGTTTGGGCAGGACGGTCTTTCAGACCTTTCCTTTGGGATTATGTGATATGAGTGTATGTATCGTTTTTCATTATTTTGTGAAATATCGTAATAAAATGATACCACTCCTTAAGGTTTCTGCCCAAACTTACAACTATTGTTCACGTTTTTTAATATCATTATATTTATATTGGTTGAAAGATGCGAGAATGGGAGTTTAAGTGTGGCTTAGACGACAGAATGAGGATAAGGTTAATTTAAACGGCAATGTAAGCTGGTGTAGGTGGGTGGGTGGGCGAGGATTGGGGGGAATGAATGAGATACTTGATACATACTATGATAATAATACTGTCATTCATCTTGGATGGGTACAGGGTGGGTAGGTGGGCAAATATGTGTGTGTGTATGTGTGTGTGTGAGTATGTGTGTGTGTGTGCGTATGTGTGTGTCGGTATGTGTGAAGGATGGGGGTTGAACGTGAGGACAATGACTACAGTGTTGAATTGGAGGGATGGGGCGGGATGGGAGAAAGGAAGGGTGTTAGTGTTAGATAGTAGGTGAAAATTGCATTAGGTATCATTTGTAATATAGCAGCAGCAGCAGCATCAACTTTTTCTATACTTTGTTTAATTTCTTCTTCAATCTTTATTACTTTATAATTGCCCCACCGCCAACCCCTGTCTCCGACCTATATTGTCTGCTGCGCAAAAAAAGAAAAATCTATTGATATTTATAATAATTTTCCGTTATTTTTATTAAATTTAAATGTTCATATATTACACCTGACGTAATTGCTTTAATTGTAGTCATACCATAAGGAGATCTTGTTGTATATGTGATGGAAATCGTATTGTATAATGTTATGTTGTTTATACAAGTAGTATTATGTGTTGTTTATATAATCAACTCCTTGTTTTTTTTAATATGACTATGATTACTATGTTAAATGTCTCTATATGATGTTTGTGGGATTATGTGATATGAGTGTATGTATCGTTTTTCATTATTTTGTGAAATATCGTAATAAAATGATACCACTCCTTAAGGTTTCTGCCCAAAGTTACAACTATTGTTCACGTTTTTTAATATCATTATATTTATATTGGTTGAAAGATGCGAGAATGGGAGTTTAATTTCCATTCAACCGAGATTGTCGCACTTTTCACTCTCTCTATGAAAAAGAGTTCCTTATGGATACTGAATAGTGGCAAAGCACTATTCAGTATCAGATACTGAATAACCACTTCCAAACTGATATGGTTTTGATTGCTCCCAAGTAAGGCCTCAAGGTGTGCAAAACTAAATTTGCCGGCGTGACACAATTATAGTAAAGAGTATTAATTGCTTGTGGGGGGGGGGGGGGGGGGGGGGGGGTGGATAACGGTAGTTATAAAACCGAAGAAATAGCAGGGCGGCATGTCGCGATTCGGCTCATGGGTAGCCCCCATACCCCACCCTCACCGCACTGTCTCGCGTCCATCTCGCCACGCGTGGGCATCAATAAAAAGAGAGCAGTCTGTGATGAATCACAATCTGTAAGGCCACGCCCAGGCCTAGGAGGCAAAAGAAATCAGCTGATCGTTAAAATAGTAACAGAAAAGTGGAGGTGTTCGCAATGAAGAAAGATTTTTTTAAAAAGACCATAACGCTAATGTCTGGACCAGGTATTTGCAAATTCTGCTTTTGTATTCCATTTTTCGAATCAAATTCATTTCCATTTTATCCATTTATTCGCAAAGTTTCTGCACTTTATTAACAAGACTATGATTCTTAAGTGTGCACTGGTTATTGGTATGTTCTACCCCTATGTATCATTTATAGAATCGGATTCTTTATAATTTAAAATCATTTTAATCGCAAGCTTTCTACACTTGATCATTATATTCAAGACTACAGTGCTTAAGTCTACACCGGTTAATCGCATGTTCTGCCTAAGAAGTACATTACTCGAATCAGAATCTTTTCTAGTTAACCATTTTAATTGCAAACTTTATATTTATAAGCAAGACAATGAAACTTTAGCCCACATTGGAAAATCACACACTCAGCTCCTGTATTACATATCCCAAATCAAAGTCTTTCCCATCTAGACACATTAAATGTAAACTTGCTGCACTATAAATATGCAAAGCCGCAATTTTTAGCAAAATAGAAGTACAATCTGCTTTTTGTGCTAACACTCCTATACAAAAACTAAAAATATATCCCTTAAGCCCATAAAGTGGATGATGCTTTTTCTTGAAGCGTCTGCCGCCTATACACTGCACTTTTCTTTTTAATCAAGCGCCTAAAAAATTATATTGAAACAAACAGTTGAGTTTGTAACTGTCTGCATGAGAGTGAGTATGTGTGTGTGTGTTTGAAAGTGAAAGCGAATAGTAGTAGTAGTAGTAGTAGTAGTAGTAGTAGTAGTAGTAGTAGTAGTAGTAGTAGTGGTAGTAGTAGTAGTAGTAGTAGTAGTAGTAGTAGTAGTAGTAGTAGTAGTAGTAGTAATTATAGTAGTGGTGGTGGTGGTGGTAGTGGTAGTAGTACAAGCTATCTTTTTTACTGCACCACTGCTCTTTCAGAGACACTGTTGTCATTTTTAATTTGAATATCACTCAGCTACGATAGGATCAATCTCATCACAGAGAAACTACCCTATGTTGTTTTTTCATTGTCCAAGTCGACAGCCCATCTTAAGCGAAGAGGAATCTTTTTCAAACCACTGTCAGAAGAAAAAGAAAAGAATATAAAGTTGACATGCACACCACAAATCACACTTACACTATCGTCTTACCCGCAAACTGATCATTTCGTGACCATAGCAAACTACTAGACTCAAGACTCAGAACTAAGGTCGAGACCCAACTTTCATTACCACCGTGCCAATCTTAAAACTGATAGAATAAGTGGTAGATATAATAATGATTTTTGGACAAATGAGTAAAACGTACTTTCTGGTTCGTTACTCGCCTGTAATGAAATTTTCCCCAAGAACTAGATAGATTTAGATAAGAAGTGGGGTGACGAAATGACTGTCATCTGATTATCCGAGAGAGGCTGGCTTCGGTTAAATGTGTCTTTAGCTGTTAAGTAATTCGAAGGAAGTTTGTTTTCCTTTCTTCGATCTGTAACTACATTAAAAATAACAGCAAACATGTGAATTGTTTGCAGACAAGTTTTAAAGAAAGAGACAGAGGGTATAGGATGGTTACCCACACGTGCTTTTGTTATTGATTTTCTACCTCCGACCCTACTGCGCATCCGGCTGGGCGTCTCCTACAGTAGGTGTATCTATCACACTAGTAAGACAGGAGGGATGTGCGAAAAGCAGCATAATATTTATGATGAAAAGCAGTATCTGCTAAATTTGGAAAGTATAGGGCGGAACAAATCAACTTCGCTCAATAGACCGACTGCCAGTGACAAATGGTAGATCGTTGTTAATAAAACAAACTTTTTTCACATCAAATTTCAAATCAGCTTTGCGGTTGAAATAATGCTGTAAATGTGACCAAAAAAAACCGTATTATGTCGCGATTACATTGGAATCCTGATAAGTCAAGACTGCAGGATCGGAATGATTGGTTGACTTTAAACAAGGTTGACTTTAATTATTATCATTGATTACATTTAATTTTTAAAGTGTTTTTTTTTTAATTGGGACCAACAAGAAGTGCTGGCATTAAGCAGTCTACGACTTTAATGGTGTTGACATTATGTAGATTCCACTGTATTTAGATTCTTAAATCAAATGGGAATTTATAATGAAAAATAAGGAATTTGGTTGAGATATTTGTTTGCTAACAACCGACAAAACTGGGTCTCGAGTTCGATTCCCATCACACTAAACATGTTAACGTTTATTGCTTTTTGGTACTTCTCTATCTACTCCCTTTATGTTTTTTTTTTCTAATTGAAAAGAATTATCTAGATATTTTGGTTTCTTTTGTGACGTAGACTAGCTGGTCAAATTTCTGAAGATTTTTACTTTAAAGCTACGTTTCTGCATTTGTTTCACACCAATCAACGTGTACCATCATGGTCATCATCGTCACTATAATAATCCTTATCATCATTATTATACATGCTATTCTAATTGTTATTCTAATTATTTATTATTATCATCATCATCATCATCATCATCATCATCATCATCATCAACATCATCATCATCATCATCATCATCATCATCATCATCATCATCATCATCATCATCATCATCATTATCATTTTTGTTTTTTTACTGATGTTGTTACCTGGGTCCCTCCTTCGTCAACGAAGAAAGGAGACGACCAAACTGCAGTGTCTGCTCGATACATTCTTGAATGTGTTAAACAATAAATATGTCAAACTTAGATTCATACCGAACAATGTGGGTTATTTCTCATGTGATTGATATAGCTCGGTACCATATCCTATAGGTTAAAAGCGTATATGTTTTAAAATCCTTTATATGTTCTGTGAAACGTTCGTTCACAGATACAATTTTTCAAAGTTATATAAACAGCATTCAACGTTAAAATGGCGATATTGAGTATATTATAATCAGTAGTTCACATGATTTAAAACGAGCGATTTCATATCTGTCATTGCGACATGATGTAGATGATAAATCATAAATTCAAAATTTAAAGCAAACTACATAAATTATAAGTTTATTGCAGTTAAAGCGAATTGTTTTTATTCGGAAACAAGTATGGCGTGAACTCATAATCATAAGCCGGAACTACGTCTCAACACAAGCGTTTTTGGAAAAAAAAAAAAAAAGAATTCATGTCATATTTTGTATCTCGAATTTTTTGACAAAGGTTTTAAAATCGTTTTTTATAGGTCTTAAAAAAGTTTTGATATGGCATCAACACGGTCCAAATTCTATATTCAGTTAAGACAAATTGATTCAAAGGTTGTCACAAATTTTTACAACTTTTGATAGAGGACAGCTGAGAATTTTAAAACAATAGGAATGGATTTCGTTTATTACAGCTATATTAAAATCGATAACAGGTGAGGATGGGAACTCATAGAAGATTTACATTATCAAAATTATGAATTGTCCGCAATCCATTTTGAAGGAATTCGTTAAACTGGAGTGTTCGGATAATTAAATCTTAAACGATAAACGTGCAGTATTTGAATATGAAGCAACGAATGGCAATTATTAACTATCAGACATCTACATTTTATAACTACCAATACACATTACTAGTGAATACAAACGAAAGTGAAAATAACGCGCTTCCAATATAATTTTGATTGCAAAAGTTTGAGAAATAGCTTGTGTTTATGTCAAAGAGGATTACATAGACTGGTCAAAAGTAAAAATTAATCCATTATGAGACAGTTTCTTCACAAATATATGTTCAACAATAACAACAACAATAATAACAACAACAACAACCAATAAATACCGGACACATCAATCAGCACAGTCTGATGACAAGGATGATGAAAAGGAGAAAGGAAACGACTACAGAAATATTCCGAGCATCACTCTATCCAATGAAATGTAATTTTCCTCTAGTTTGCGAAGGTTGAGGCATGCCTTTTCTCTGTCTACTCTTTGTTATCAGTTATTGCCTCGTCGGTGATAATAAATTTGGTGTTCCTCCTCTCAATCTTTCCCTCGACTTAAGCCCAATGACCTCGATTGGATTGCGCTCACAGTGATATGGGGGAAGTCGCGCAACCTCTAGTCAAAACTCCCTGATTAGACAGTCTGCTTTGAAAGCTGTTTCTGGTTCATTTCTTCTTTTTTTTTACTAAGTAATATAGTTAGAGTTTGATAAATGGTCAGAATATGTAGTACTGTCTGATTAAGACCATGAAATCATGTCAGCTTTTATATTTGCCAAATTTGGAGCCTTAAAGTGACCATGGACCAACAAATGGTAGCGTTGTCCAATACAATACAGCTGGGTGCTTCAATGGAGGGTAGCAAACTTGGTGGTGCGTAACTTGTTTTCATTTTTTACAGTGTAAAATCTCTAATTTTATGTCAGCTGTTTTAAAGTAGTTTTTTTTATAGGTCTTAAAGAAGAAAACTTGTTTAATATGGCATCAATACGGTCCAAAAGTATAGATTCGGTTAAGACAAATTGATTCAGAGGATGACACAAATTTTTTCAACTTCTGATAGAGGGACAGCTGAGAAAAACCAGACAAACACGCGCCCATAATATAAAATCTGACTATCATAATAATGATAATTATAATTATAATTATAATAATAATGGTAATAATAATAATAATAATAATAATAATAATAATATAATAATAATAATAATAATAATAATAATAATATAATAATAATAATAATAATAATAATAATAATAATAATAATAATAATATAATAATAATAATAATAATAATAATAATAATAATAATAATAATAATATAATAATAATAATAATAATATAATAATAATAATAATAATAATATAATATATAATAATAATAATAATAAAAATAATAATAATAATAATAATAATAATAATAATAATAATAATAATAATTATAATAAAATAATTAATAATAATAATAATATTAAAAAAATAATGATTATTACTATTACTATTATTATTATTATTACTATTATTATTATTATTATTATTATTATTATTATTATTATTATTATTTTATCATTATCATTATCATTTAATTATTATAATGGGCTTGGGGGGGGGGGTGGAGGGTTATTTAACCTTTTTTGTTTTGAGCTTGAATTTATTAGATTGTCTGCACATTGTGATTAGTTCCGATCTTTTGTTTAAGGTGTTGTTGTTTCTGTGGTTGTGTAATAGTATTTCCAGATTCTCTGTCAGGCACAGGTTGCATTTTCTAGCACCGCATATCTGTAGGGTCTGCTTTGCTTGACTATCTCCCAGGTTATGGTTGGTGTTTTGTTAGTGTTTATCTGCTCCCAATATTGCATTGCGTTTTGCTTTGCTTTAGTGTGTTATGGAGGCTTTGTGAAACTTTGTGATTGTTGTATCTTGTTTTGAATGGGGGTTCTGTGTTGCCGATACGGTGTTGTCAGTGGCTAATGTGGCTTTGTAGACTATGTCGCTTCTTGGCAGTTTCCTTTAGAGGGCAGTCGTCCTTCTTTCCGCAATTGCAGTTGTCTTTATTTTTGATATTGTTGGGTCGGATATGATTTGTCTGTTGTGGTTGGTAATTATCTGTTTCATGGTTTGTGCACAGCTGTAGCATATCTTGACGTTGTTTCTGTTGATTATTTTGTGCAGTCGGGAAGTGTTTATCGATCAGTGCGAGGAACTGTTTGCCGACATTTGAAGTGGCTGCGTTGTTGAATGTGTTGTAACTACCGTGATTGCCAGAACTCGGTATTCTGGCTGTAGGACTCCATGGCTAGGATGGGTCCAGATGGCCGGTGAATCACGGAATTACTGAGTTAAAACTAGATATTAAATAGATAAAATTATAGTATAAAAATATGGCTTACCCTGAATCTAGTCGTATGGTAGATAGGTCAAGAGAAGGTCTGTAAGTGTGAGTCTGTGAAGGAGTAGGTGTAGAGAGTGAAGTGTCCAGAAGTAAATGTCGTCTAAGAGTGTGGAATCTGGTGAGTGTAGAGCTTGAAGTAAGGAGTAAGTGTACAGTAGGTAAGTCTGGAAGTAAGCGTACAGTAGGTAAGAGTCGTAGGTAAGAGTGTGTATCGAGAGGTCCACTCGGCTTTATATGAGCCGGGTCAGCTCGGGACGAGGCAGAGCGGAAGTAGGAATGACCATTGCCAAGGTCACTAGCCGTACGATTGTTTACGGCTAGAGATCCCTACACTGCTCCCCCCTCAAAAAGGGCAGGGTGGCTGGATGTGGGGTACTCACCTGCACCTTTCTCTCGGTATTACAGTGAACTAAAGGAGAGGAGCCCTTACCTAGGGCGTAGCAACAAAAAAAAAAGGGGGGGGGGGGAAAATAAAATGAAGGCCCTTTTCTAGGGCCGAACAAAACATAAAGAAGGCCCTTACCTAGGGCTGAAATAAAAGGAAAGCCCTTTCCTGGGGCTGGGGCAAAAATAAATATATTTACACGGTTGCTCGCCCTAGCACCTAGCTGTCTAAGACAGAGCTGTGGAGGGACAGCTCCATCGAGGGCTCTCTCTCCTTCATTCTTTTATTCTCCTCCCGGAGACGGGTGACCTCAGCCGCCTCGGTCCGGAGGGAGGCCAGCTCCTGCCTGGCCCTCTTAAGCTGATTCCGCAGGCTGCGGAAGTCCCCCCGGCGGCGGCGAGATCTGTCTCGGCGGTCGGCTTGCTCCTGCTGGTCCTCCCTCCTATGCCTGCTGGGAGGCCGATCGCGGCTCTGTCGGGCCGGGGTACTCGTTCTGTGGGCCCGACGGGGCGAGCGGGACCGTCTCCTACGGTCACGGGGCCTCCGTTCCTGGTTAGAGTTAGAGGCGACGGGGGAGGTCCGGGATCTATTCCCAAGTCTCGAGGTGATTGGAGGAGTCCTCGAGCGTCTAGTGGAAATCTCCAGGGTTGCCTGCGATTCCGAATCGCGTGCTCCGGGTTACGCCCCGGAGGAGAGCGCCTTCCGGCCGCTCTCGGCATCTCTTCTCGGAATCGCAGGAAATCCCGGAAGAGGGTCACATCCCGTGAGAAAGAGGTCATCTGCGGAGATTAAAGAAAAAGATTAGTGAGAACAGGATGGGCAAATGAAAGTGTTCAGTTGCCTCGCTTGGTTCCTCGTCAGGTTGACACACTTGCCGTGGAACCAGTCGAAACACCTGTCACACGCAACCATGAGGTCTCCATCGTCCGGTTTTCCACAAGTACAGTAAGTAATTTCCTGGCCAGACTCGATGGCCTCCCTTTCCTTTCGGATCCAGGCTGGGATAATCCGGTCCCAACATGGCTTCAGGTGGTCATGGTTGACTGTCTTAATCTCCGAGTTCCTAAATTTGACAATGTATGTGGCGGGGGTCAGGACCGTGGAGATGATGGCTGGTCCAGTCCATACAGGCTTCAGCTTATTGGACTTTCCTTTCACACTCGATTTATCCAGGTAATAAACCGCCTGTCCCCTCTTGAAGGAATAGACGTGGGCTTCGATGTCGTAGTCCCTCTTCGTCCTCTTGAGCTCAGTTCGGAGGGTGGTTCTCGCAGTCTCATGGGCTATCTCTAACCCCTGCTGTAGAGAGTTGACATAATCTTCAGGAGACTGTGGGTTAGTATGTTTCCCTGGTATAACCAATTCCACCGGTGTGCTCAATTCCCTTCCTAACATCAATTTGTTGGGTGTAAAGCCAATGTGCCGATTCACAGATGAACGAAGAGCTGAGGCGCTGAGATGTATGTTGGCATCCTAGTCGTCCTGCTTTTTGTCGACGAAGCTCCTGATAGCTGCCATCAATGTCCTGTTCATCCTCTCCACTTGGCCGTTCGCCGAAGGGCGATACGCAGTTGTTCTAGGCTTGTGGATGTGAAGTAAGCGGCACATTTCTTTGAAGAGCTGGCTTTCGAAGTTTCTTCCTTGGTCGGAGACGATCTGTAGTGGGTAGCCGAATCTGCAGAAGAAGTTGTTAACAGCAGCTCTGGCCGTCTCTTCAGCCACTTGAGAAGGTAGCGGTATGCACTCCACCCATTTCGTAAATTGGTCCACCATCATAAGGATGTGTTCATTTCCAGATTTAGAGCGATGCAGTGGCCCTATGAAGTCAATGTGAACCTTCTCCATGGGGATACCTGCATGGTAAGTTGTGCACGGGTATCTCGCTTTCCTCTGTGGCGTTTTATTCTGATTGCAGACGGGGCATTCCCTTACATATTTCTTTATATCAGATGTCATCCTGTACCAAAAGTAGGAAGTAGATATTCTCGCCTTGGTACGTCTGATTCCCTGATGTCCTGAGCTGGGGATATCGTGGCACAGTTTCAGGATGTGGGGTTTTAAAGACGTAGGTATAACAAGGAGGTCTCGTGGGCCTTCATCTCTTCTGTATAAGGCTCCATCGATCAGGAAGAACAGGTTGCGGTGCACCCAGTAGAACTTTTCTTCCTGGCCGGACAGCATCAAGTCCGACATTTCTGGGTCTGCTCCTAATTTCAACCATAATAGCAGGTGGGTCATGTGATGATCATCCGACTGCAGCTTCCTGACATCCTCCATGTCAATGTTGTCAAGGCCAACTTGTGTCGAGTCGTCTTGTCTTACGACTTGTATTTTGTGTCCACCCTCATTTGTAATATTTAACCCATTGACAATTATGTCAGGGGACCTGAGGGGGACAGCACAGCTCACTCCTGACGTCATCCGGGTAGAGTTGTTCAATCCTCTGATCTGTCGCACTTTGCGTCCACCCTCGTTTATGATATTCGACCCAGTGACAATTGTGTCAGGGGACCCGAGGGGGATAGTGCAGTTCTTTCCTGACGTCATTCGGGCAGTGCGTCCAATCTTCTGAGTTCTGTTCTACGTCCGCCCTCCTTTATAATATCCAACCCAGTGACAATTGTGTCAGGGGACCCGAGGGGGACGACGTAGTCTACTTCTGATTCAAAGGTTCCCCATCTCTCCTGTGTTCGGGCGCAATATGCGCATCCGCCACAAGGCAATTCTGCTAACGCCTTGTGAGGACGGTAGTGTTGGCAAGTGTCCGTCGTGGGAGGTCGAGATAAGGCATCAGCATTCATGTGCAGTGAACCAGAGCGGTGAACTCTCCTCATGTTTCATTGACTGAGTTCTTCGATCCATCGGGCCAGTTGACCCTCAATCCTCTTGAAGTTCATGAGCCAAGTAAGGCAGCGATGATCCGTTCGTACAGTGAATTCGCTGCCTAAGAGGTAGTGACGGAAGTGATTGGTAAAGCGCACAATTGCAAGTAGCTCCTGCCTGGTAGTGCAATAGCGCCGCTGAAGGGGTGTCAGGGTGAAGCTCCTATATGCAATCACCTTCTCTTCCTCTTCTTGGATCTGAATCAACTCGGCTCCGATGGCGAAATCTGAAGCATCATTATCGAGGATGAAGTGGCCTGTCGTAGTGGGAATGGCCAAGACCGGTGGGGAAGTAAGGCGTAGCTTGATCTCCTCAAAGGCTGCCTGCTGCTCATCACCCAGATGAAAATTTTCTTTCTCAGAAGTCGTGTGAGGGGTTCTGATATTCCGGCAAAATCCTTTACGAAGAAGCGGTGGTAATTAGCTAAGCCCAAAAACTTCTCTATCTCCTTTATGGACGTAGGTGCTGGCCGATCCCGTACAGTGGCAATTGATTACTCTGTCATAGACAACTGGTTTCTTCCTACCTTCCTACCAAGAAATTTAGTTTCTTTCCTGAAGAGCTCACATTTCCTGGGTTTGAGCTTCAGCCGGAAGGCACGAAATCTGGAGAACACTTCCCTCAAGTTGTTGAAGTGGTCCTGGAAGGACTTCCCCAGTACACAGATGTCGTCCAAGTAGGCCAAGACAGAGTTCCAGTGTAAGACCTTCAAGACGAGGTCCATTACTCTGCTGTAGGTGCTTCCAGAATTGCAGAGTCCGAATGGTAGCTTGTTGAATTCGAATAAGCCTCTCCTTGTCCTGAATGCGGTTTTCTCCTTGGAGTCAGGGTGGACAGGTACTTGCCAGTACGCTGAATTAGCATCTAACTTTGAAATCCACCAATTTCCTTTCAAGGAATCTATACATTCTGACATATTGGGAAGAGGAAAGACATCCTTCTTTGTCACCCGGTTTAGCAGCCTGTAATCCAAGCACCATCTGACCCCACCATCGGCCTTGCGAACTAAGACTGGGGCAGCTGCCCAATCGGATATCGATGGTTGTATTACTCTTGCCGCAAGCATATTGTCTAGAACTTTGTTTTCCTCATTCACAAAGTGGACGGGGGTTCTCCTTAGGCCAAGCTTGACCGGTGGTGCATTCCCGGTGTTAATTGAGTGTTGCACCGCATAAAAGCTGCCCAGGTCGAAGTCCGAATCTGCGAAGACATCCTGAAATTCGACGAGTAGGTCCTTGAGCTTAGCCTGTTCTTCTGGCGGCAGCTCGGTCTTCGCATCGTTCCACATGTCTAGAAGTTTGGATGGGAGAGTGTCCGTGGCTGTTCTCCGTACATGAGCCTCATCAGGGGTGGCCCACGAGTCCAGAATGTTCTCTTTTCGAATGAAATGCCATGTGCCTATCACCTTGTCTTTGGGCAAGGTGACCTCTTTTCCAGTAGGGTTAAGCAGGCGCACGACTGGGTCGTGTGTTGGTCCGTAGACAGCACTGAAGACGACAATGGGCAACTCCTGAGATGGCTCTAACCAAGAAAAGGGTGATTCCACGACGTCCCTGTGCAGGGTGACTGCAATCTCTGTTGTGCGGGGAATCCTCAACCTCTCCTTTGTCCGTAGAAAGTGGGGGATAGCACGGTTGGAGACATTTCTAAAAGAGGGCTCGTCCAACTCAAGCGACTCAGTTGTTGGGTTTTGATTGGCGGTGCCGCTTGGGCCTAGGTTCATGATGAGAGGAACTGTACCGTTGGACCAAGTCATAAGTCTGTGGTCCATATCTATCTTGACCCTTAATTTTTGAAGTAGGTCCATTCCAAGGAGCATAGAATCTACGATGGGAGCCGTGTAGATGTCTGAGCTAATTATTTGGGTGCCTAACCTGATGTCGACCGGGCCTATCCTCTTAGCTTCGAAGGTCTGACCTTTTCCTGCGGCGAACATCTTCACAGTCCTAAGACACTGGGGTTTGTCAGGCAGGTTATCAAATGTCTGCTCAGAGATGATGGTGGCTCCAGCGGCTGTATCCACTACGGCTTCCACCCGATGTTTGTTAATGGAGCACGATACTTTAATCGAGGAGCTAGATTGCAACTGTTGAACCATGATCACTTCCTCGACAGGGGCCGTAAGTTCTGGGTTGGCAGCCCGATCCAGTAGGTGGGGCAGCAGTGGGCTGTTTAAGCTGTCCCATTGGAGTTTCCCTGGATCGCCGACGAATTCTGGTCGCATTGTCTGCTAAAGTGACCTGTGTTCCCGCAGTTGTAGCATCGCATGGGAGATGGGGACCTGGGCGATCTGGGCGACCTAGGGGGAGGATCTCTCTTCTCTGGCAGCCTAGAAAGTATCAGGTCCAATTTTTCCACCATCTTCAGCATATAGTGCTCCAGCCTAGATTCCTTCTGGGACGTGCTCGTCCCTTGCTCCTGTTTGGGGTGCAGGTTCTTTATCATAGGGGAACGGAGGATGGTCTCTTTTTTGACAGCCCTAATCGCCTCTCCAATCCAGGATGGGCTGTCATCTGAACTCTCTTCCGATTCCTCCATGTTTTGCTTGACAGTACGGATGGAATGACTCTGGTAATCTCTCCTTCGTTCCTGGTGGGCTCCAATAGTTTTCTTTTTATATTGATAAACCCTATATTTCCTATGGGCCGCGGCGAGGTTCTCCGGGTCCTGTCCAGTAACGAAGTCAGCTGCAGCCCTATCCCGTAATCCTGAGCTGAACTGGATGGCGATCAGCTCGTCCAGGGACTCTTCATTGTCAAACGGAAAGGCTGCGCTGGCTAGATCCCATAGTCTGTCAGTCCATTCCTCAATACCTTCGCCTTCTCTTTGGGTGGCGGTCATGTACTGTCTGAAGGCTGATCCTCTCAGCTGCTTACTGCTGAATCTTTTTTCTAGTCGATCCATGGCCTCGGCGAAACTCATCTGGTCATCCATACCATCGAGCTTGGCCAGAAAATCGGCAGCCTTGCCATCCATGGCAGAATTTAGAAAGTATTTCTTCATGTCCGATCCTCTAATATTATTAATGGAGATGAAGTTCCTAAATTTGCTGGCGAACGTCTCCCAGTTCCCCTTGCCGTTGAAAAATACGTTCCGTGGTAAGTTAACTTTTAGTACCTCTCTCCGTGCCTGTCTTCTGTGGGGCACGTAATCGGGGTAGTCATGGTCTTCACTGTCAGAGTATTCAGTCTGAGGTCTTCTATTATGCAAGTATGCCGGTTCTCGAGGGGCACGACTAGCACGAGGGGCACACGTAATGGGAAGTGGTTCCCTCATCCTCCAACTGGTGTTATGGGCCTCATCTTTGACAGCGGGGCGCTGACGTCTCAGGGTTCCGGCTTCAATTCCACATGCCTTCCATCCATCGAGGGCTTCTGTATTTCTCAAGTCAGCCAAGGCTGCGGGGCCACGAATGTCCTCCAAGGGGTCCCTGGCTTCTGGGGAATGAGTGAAAGTGTCCTCTCTGCGAGGCGCCGGAAGCGTGGGAGAGTTATTGGTCTCCTTTGATTTCACGGTAGAGGCGTCAAAATAATTAATGATCTCCTTGTTCCTGAAAAGTGCCTCCAGGTCATCCATAGTGAGGATATCTCGCTCTTGGCGAAGCTGGATAACCTTCTTGGCGTTCCTCTCCGAGATATTAAAATCGATGAGCTGCTCTAAGGAGCAGAAATTCACAAGAATTTTTCCTTCGGAGGTCACGTTGGAAGACATTTTACTAAATTCTGAAAAAGAATCATAGAGAATAGAATTAGTAAATGGAAACAAATAATTCGAGAACCTCAAGGAATCATTACGCCATGCAAGCAATCAATGCAAGCTAAAAGCACAAAACAAAATCAAGCGGGCTGAAAGCCAAGCAATAAACTAGCACAAGCATGAAGCCAAAAACAATATAAATAGGCCAAGCTCATGCCAAAGCAAGCAAATGTAAAAATATAATATATGAAGCATTTGTATATAATAGAGTAAAGCTCACAGAGTAATCTAATGATAACAACAATCTACACATCTTCACAACAAAACAATTGCTCCAGGTCGCAGTCATGGCCATGTCGTGCACCAACACTTCACTGACCCATGGTGCGCGACCTGAGCATAAGCATCACAATATGTATCATGTGATTCACTGAGAATTAGGTCCTCCAACTCGAACCTTGGTCGCAACAGATAATGCACCAACATCTCTCTGCGCAGGCCACCAAGCTCGAGTGACCATCAAACTCAGTGAATTCAAACTATCATCAGATGGTTGCTTCCGAGTGGTCATCTCCACAGCTGCAGCCATGGTCAGGACATGCTCCGACATGTCACTGCACCATGCTGCCCAATCACAGTGGCCACACGAAAGCAAACCCAGACAACTAACACTATTGGTTGGTCTGTCACTCGAGGCCACTGCATGGTCAGGTCATGCTACAACATCTCGCTGCACCATGCTCTCTGACCTGAGTGACCTCCAACCAATAAAACCACAAAGTAATTACCAATTATAAAATGGGGGTGTTTATTGCAGGATAGTCGCTCCCTAGGCCGCAGCCATGGTCGGATCATGCTCCGACATCTCACCGCACCATGCTGCCCAGCCCGAGCGACCATCAAACAATAAATCAAAAAATGAAGAAAAATCAGGTACAAATAATTATGTATGGTCTATTGAAAGATCGGCCACTCCCCAAGGCCGCAGCCATGGTCGGATCATGCTCCAACATCTCACCGCACCATGCTGCCTGGCCCGAGTGACCATCAAACAATAAATCAAATTTTAAATGCTCAAAGAACTAACAAATCAAAAGCCATGACAAGCAACATACAAATAATCATGTGAGTCTATTGAAAGATAGGCCACTCCTCAAGGCCGCAGTCATTGTCGGATCATGCTCCAACATCTCACCGCACCATGCTGCCTGGCCCGAGTAGCCATCAAACAATAAATCAAAATTATACAAATACTAAATAAAAACAATTAGGTATGGTCTATTGAAAGATAGGCCACTCCTCAAGGCCGCAGCCATGGTCGGATCATGCTCCAACATCTCACCGCACCATTCTGCCTGGCCCGAGTGACCATCAAACAATAAATCAAAATTATAAAAATACTAAATAAAAAATTAGGTATGGTCTATTGAAAGATAGGCCACTCCTCAAGGCCGCAGCTATGGTCGGATCATGCTCCAACATCTCACCGCACCATGCTGCCTGGTCCGAGTAGCCATCAAACAATAAATCAAAATTATACTAAATATGAAAACAGGTACGGTCTGTTAAAAGATAGACCACTCCCCAAGGCTGCAGCCATGGTCGGATTATGCTCTAACATCTCACCCCACCATGCTGCCGGACCCGAGTGATCATCAAACAACAAATCAAGAAAAAATAAAATAATAAAACTTTTAAAAATATAAAAATGAACTACACAAATCACCAAGGTTTCCTCTCAGAAGAGAATTCAAGAATTCAACTAATCACAGTCATAAGCAATAAACAAACTCAAGCTAAGGACAAATCAAATCACAACAATTCACAATAAATCACCAAAGATATAAACTAATCACTAATCACAGTTATAGGCAATAACAAAACCACAAAAAAATATTTCCAATAAAAAGAATAAAAAAGAAATCAAATGTAAAGAAAAAAAAAATCGTGAAACATGACACCGTCCACAAGGTCATCAGACAGGTGTGACCTTGGAGTCAAGGACAAGGACGACCTTGACACGATCAAACAAATTTCACAAACTGGAATTACCTACAACTACAACTGAAAGAAAAGGGAAGGGGGCGTGGTCATACATATCACAGAATTCATTCAAGATTGAATATAAGAATTATAATAGAAAATACCTGATGAAAAATAACGAAGTATTCACACGGTAAAAATCAACGAAATTTGAACTCCCATTCAACGAAATACGACGGTAGGAAATAATAAAATGGAAAATGTAAAAGGTAGAAAAAAGTTTTCGCTCGTGACGCCATTGTTGTAACTACCGTGATTGCCAGAACTCGGTATTCTGGCTGTAGGACTCCATGGCTAGGATGGGTCCAGATGGCCGGTGAATCACGGAATTACTGAGTTAAAACTAGATATTAAATAGATAAAATTATAGTATAAAAATATGGCTTACCCTGAATCTAGTCGTATGGTAGATAGGTCAAGAGAAGGTCTGTAAGTGTGAGTCTGTGAAGGAGTAGGTGTAGATAGTGAAGTGTCCAGAAGTAAATGTCGTCTAAGAGTGTGGAATCTGGTGAGTGTAGAGCTTGAAGTTAGGAGTAAGTGTACAGTAGGTAAGTCTGGAAGTAAGCGTGCAGTAGGTAAGAGTCGTAGGTAAGAGTGTGTATCGAGAGGTCCACTCGGCTTTATATGAGCCGGGTCGCGAGTTTTTTTTTTTTTTTGCACCAGGTTGGGCTATTTTGTGACGTCATCTGAGAATAACCCTCTTCGCCAACCAGCCTGCACTATTTTTAGCATCGCCTCAATGGGAAGTCCGTGACAGAGGTCGGACAAGGCCATAGGTCAGCGCGCGCGTTGTTCAAGGTTCAAAGGGGTGTGCAGTTGGCTAGCCTACACTACACACTACACGATGTATGCCTACCGTATTTTTGATTGTTAAGAAGAAGAATAATGAGAAGAAGATAACATACTTTAAAAAAATGTTTGATATAATACTATAATACTGTAGTTGAAGTTTGAAATATAAGTTAGCAATAGAAATTAGACCACACTATTGTTGTCTTGAGTTGTGTCTACAGTGGTAGCTAGTGTGGATAGATGTAGAAAAAGTACGTTACACAAATGAAGTGCATTGTATGTAGGGTCCATCTCTGTAGGTCTATTACTATATTTAGGTGATAAATTATTGCACAACTGTGATTGGTAAATTTATAACTGCTGCAAAAATACAACATTTTTTTTTTAAACGTAGTGTTTTTATGCACCTCCGTTGACGGTGTATCTTTTATGCACCTCCGTCACGATGTGCATTCCACCCAATTTCATCAGCGATATTGTGTTTCTGTATTCGGACATGGCAAAAGTTATATTGTGACATATGTAGGATGTTTTTGTTAATAAATTTATACAAAAATAACAATAAACTAAAAAATCGAAATATAGAACCAGAAAATAGAAGTTGCATTGAAGGTAAAATAATGTCTTAGAAAGACCTTATTAAATGTGATGGACAGTTAGGTGGCTCCGTAGCGCAGTGGACAAGCTTTCAGACTTTTTAACCTTGAAAGTACTGGGTTCGATTCCCAGT
>NC_088360.1:61938451-61943451 GCF_034508935.2 Berghia stephanieae | reverse complement strand
TGTCGAGATAACAACAAATAACAACAAATAACAACTGATAACAATAAATAACAACAAATAACAACTGATAACATCAATCAAGGATACTGCTGAATACCTAAATCCACCTAAATCTACTGAAATCCACCAAAATCCAACGAAATCTACTGAAATCCACGAAATCTACCGAAATCCACTCAAGTGCGGAGTGAACCAAAGACTATGGAAGGTATGTAACGATGGGGATTGGACCAAAGAATATGGGAGGTGGACATCAGTGGGGAGTGAACCACATAATATGGGAAGTGGGCACCAGTATGGAGTGAGCTAGAGACTATTTTACTTTCGATATTAATGTAAACAGAAAAGGGACGCAACACATCGCTAAAGAATCTTCTACGGTATTTACTTGGAGTTGTGCACATAAAATTGGGGCCTAGTTGACCACATGAATATTGATTTTTGAGGCTAGAATCAAAGTGTTTTTGTGTTATCAGTTGTTATAATATGTTGTTATTTGTTGTTAACTCGACAAAGATAAATACCGGAATTTATTTTTACATTTAAGATGATCATTTATGATTTTGCATTGTGTGAATAGAATGCTTTGATCGTTGGTTGATTTTTTGTTTGATGACTGATTGACAAGCTAAACAATAACACCTTCAATAGCTCAATTATAATTAACGTACGAGAATAATAAATAGTCTATCTCCTTTTTCTTTAACTGTTCTTCTCATCGTCCCGCTCCTTTCATCCGTATCTTTCTTCCCTCTTAAACAGGTACATCAACACCGTCTCAATTATAAAACAAAAACCATGAAATAATAGTGCTCAACTTTAGTATAAAAGGAGCTATTTATAAACATTTGAAAGATAATTAAGATAGTTTGACTTCTACAACGTTGTTATCGAGCGTTGCTCTCATCAGGAAGTGGAAGTGAAAGTAGATTGTTGTGTTTTCGTATTTTTATAGATTCGTGTTTATGGAGGTTCGTAATTACATAAAAGGTGTTTGTTTCTATGTCTGCATGAGGAAGTTAGTTCGTTTCTTCTGTTGAGTGTTGCTATGTTCGGTTTAGTGATGATGAAGAATTTTTCTTCCAAGCAGAGGTTGCAAATCTTAGAAGAGGGGTAGTACTACTGTGCTCTGGAGATGATTTTCCATGTGATGCTGTGTTGTATGTTTCTTTCTTTGAGGTTCCAAATGTGTTCGCTTAGTGTAGTAGAATGCTTGGAAGAAAAATTCTTCATCATCACTAAACCGAACATAGCAACACTATAATATTTCAAGTATAATAATGATCAACAATATTGTTTCGAGCATTCGCTCTCATCAGGAAGTTAAAGTGAAAATAGATTGTTGTGTTTACCGTACTTGATCGGCTTCGCGGTTATGGTGGTTCGTAAATACATAAAGGGTGTGTGTTTCTATGTCTGCATGAAGATTTTACTTCGTTTCTTCTGTTGAGTCTCGCCATGTTCGGTTTTGTGATGATGTAGAATTTTTCTTTCAAGCAGAGGTTGCAAATATTTGAAGAGGCGTAGTACGACTGTGCTCGGGAGATGATTTTCCGTGTCACTGCTGTTTTGTATGCTTTTTTTTTCTTTGAGGTTCGAAATGTGTTCGCTTAGTGTAGTAGAATGTCGTTTGTGTATGTTGTTGAAGGAAGATTTGTGCACGATGTATCTAGTTTTGAATGAACACTCAGTGAGGGCTATGTATGTTTCTTGTTTTGGTGTGTCTGGGCGTGTAACTGTGGCTTGATAACGTTTTGAGTCAGGCAATTGCCGTTTAGTGGGCATGTTGCCTGGGTCTTGCAGTTGCATTTTTTCTCTAGGTTGTTGTTAGGCTGAGCTGACTGTGATTGTTTTCGTTTGTTGTTTGAGGAAATAATGTATTGTATGTTTGGCATGCAGGTGTATCTTATTTTGATGGTGTTTTTGTTCATAGGACGTGACCTGGATGGAAGCATTTTTGTAGTAGATGGAAGAATTTGTTGCCGATAGATGTTGTCACGTTCTTGCTGTTGGGTGGGTTGAACCATGTTATATTTCGTTTTCTTTGACGTTTTTTCGTTGCGATGGATATGGTCTCTTCTTCATATTTTAGTTTATAGTCATAGCCACTTTCTTTGTGTATGGCGGGATTGATTCGTTGAATATGTTGTTGTTTGTAGAGTTGTTAGATAGACCTTTGTTATTGCTTTCTGGGATGTTTTTTTATTATAGATGGCGGGTGATTGCTATCTCTATGGACGTACAATGGAGTGTTGTTAGGTTTTGAAAATGGTTGGTAGGTGCTGTTGTTCAGGTTGATAGTTATGTCTAGGAAATCTAATGTCTTTTTGTTTTCTTCGATGGTAATTTTAAGATTGTTGTCCTGGAAGATGTTACATATTTTTTTCTTTATATTTTCAGTCTGCCTCGGTCTATTATTGCACAATGCGTGCCCATTGTCTCTGTATAGACCGATGTTTATATCAAGATGTTGCCGTTGGGAAAGTAGATATAGTCCGAGGAGCTCTCATGTTTCTGCTCCGCCGTAGCTTCCTATGGCGATATCAAAGTTCGTGGCTTTTTTTGCCCATGCAACTCCATTGTTGTATAGCGATCTGTTCTTTGAGTACAGGATGATATGGGTTTCTTCTTCGGTGATGTTGTCAAAAGTTTTCGCGAATTGTAGTGCTTGGAGGAATAGGGTTTTGGTAATTGAAAGGTAGAATTACAGATATCAAAGATGATTGCATTTTGTTGTTGTTTGTTTTCTGTGTTTCTGTACCATTTGATAAATTAAGCGGTGGTTCTTCTTCTTCTTCTTCTTCTTCTTCTTCTTCTTCTTCTTCTTCTTCTTCTTCTTCTTCTTCTTCTTCTTCTTCTTCTTCTTCTTCTTCTTCTTCTTTTCTTCTTCTTTTTCTTTCTTCTTCTTCTTCTTCTTCTTCTTTTTTCTTCTTCTTCTTCTTCTTCTTCTTCTTCTTCTTCTTCTTCTTCTTCTTCTTCTCTTCTTCTTCTTCTTCTTCTTCTTCTTCTTATTATTATTATTATTATTATTATTATTATTATTATTATTATTATTATTATTATTATTATTATTATTATTATTATTATTATTATTAAAATTATTATTATTATTATTATTATTATTATTATTATTATTATTATTATTATTATTATTATTATTATATTATTATTATTATTATTATTATTATTATTTATTATTATTATTATTATTATTATTATTATTATTATTATTATTATTATTATTATTATTATTATTATTATTATTATTATTTATTATTATATTTATTATTATTATATCATTATTATTATTATTATTATATATTATTATTATTATTATTCTGGGTACAGCTGGGGCGACCATCCCCAACCCAGCGCGTCCACAGGTGGCGGATCGTGGAACGGCCTACAGATCCTGATCTATAGGTTAGCTGTAAAGCCGCGGACCAACTGGCGATAGTCGTGGAGAGTGAGGTTGGGTAGTCTGGCAGCACAGCTACACATACAAAATGCCTCATATACTCTATGAAGGGACTATCAAGGTGAATGGGAGGCGCCTTAAAACCTGCCAAATGCTCCCACTGCCTTGTGGGTTATGACCGGGAGGTCAAAAGGCTATGGAGTAAACCAGATAAAAATCCGTCAGAAGGCAACGGGAAACCACTGATGTATCATCCCAAGATCGTCATGATGTCCGTCCAAGCGAATCTAGTCAACGACGTCAATGGATGTTTTTCGAGCAACTCGATTACAGCCTCGTCCGGTAGAGATAGTCATGCAGGTGAACAGGTGACTCTCGACCGTCATCCAGCTACTGTGCACCACCAAACATTACGAACAGCAACATGGAATGTAAGAAGTCTGTACCAGAAAGGAAAATTAGCAAATGTAGTTATGGAAATGAAGAGATTGAATATCAATGTTTTAGGATTATCAGAAGTTAGATGGAAAGGAGCAGGAGAACTTAATTATGATGACTGTAAAATTATATACTCAGGAGGAGGAGAACACCAAAGGGGAGTTGGAATTATACTAGATAATAAAACGGCGCGAGCAGTCAAAGGATTCTGGCCCATATCAGACAGAGTAATGGCAATCAAACTACAAGCAAAACCTTTTGATTTTGATATTTTACAAATATACGCCCCAACCACCAGTCACGATGATGAAGAAGTGGAAAATTTCTATCAACAAATAGATAAAGCAATGCATCAGTTTAAGTCTTCAGACATAAAACTCATCATGGGCGATTTTAATGCCAAGGTGGGCCGAGAAAGAATAGAAGATATTGTGGGCCCACATGGTCTGGGAGACAAAAATGACAGAGGTGATCGTCTTATTCAATGGTGCCGTCAACATGATCTGACAATCACAAATACTTGGTCAACAAACCACAATAGAAGGAAGTGGACATGGAAAAGTCCTGGAGATGGAGTGAGAAACCAAATAGATTACATACTCATCAGCAAACGTTTCCGAAACTCGGTTTTGTATGCCAAATCTATGCCGGGGGCTGACTGTAACAGCGATCATATACCTGTGCTATGCCCCATACGAGTTAAATTGAAAATCTGCAAAAGAGCAAAGGCTAAACCTAAATACCAACTAGACATTCTCCGGGAGGAACAGAAGATACAAGAAAAATTTGAACTATCAGTAAGAAACAAGTTTGAAGTGCTTGGAGAACTAACAGATATAGAAGAGAAATATGAGCAGTTTAAAGACAGTGTTGCTGCATCATTAGAAGAAAATGTTCCAACCACACTTAAGTTGCAGAAGAAGAAATGGATTACTCCCGAGATATTAGAACTAATGAATGAGAGAAGAAAGGCCAAAAATCAGGAAGAAAAATACAAGACTCTGAACAGGCAGATAAAAAGAAAATGCAACGAAGCTAAAGAAGACTGGATAAATGAACAATGTCACTATATAATGTCCTGCAAAGAAAAAAATGGCAAATTCTTCCATCAGAAAATCAAAGAAGTGACAAACAAAACTAAATC
>NC_088360.1:61913451-61933451 GCF_034508935.2 Berghia stephanieae | reverse complement strand
TTGTTTTCTCGTGTCGACTAATGGTCAGAACCATTCTGGCCGCCCTGTTCTGTACCTTTTGGAGTTTGTCAACTTTTTTGTCAAGAAGGCCCACCAACAGCGACTTACAATAGTCGAGGCGTGCAAGAATGAGAGCACAGACAACTGCTTTAAGCTGGTTGGATGGGAGAAACCGTTTCATACTTTGCAATCTGTTTAATTCAAAATTCATGGTCCTCACCATCTGGTTAATCTGGTGTTCCAGACTTAAAGAGTCGTCCAGTACAAAACCAAGATTTTTTGCTCTATCTGTCAGGTAGACCTGGCTGTATAAATTAGACATGCTATGTATACCAGTCTTCCTGACATTAGACGGTGTACCACATAATAAATTTCAGTTTGTTCTTCGTTAAGTTTTAGTCTATGACTCTGCATCCAGCGCCCTATTGACGCGCAACACTGTTCCACATGAAGCGAAGCCACATGCCGGCTAGACGGGACGACAGACTTATACAGCTGCGTATCATCGGCATACATGTGATATTTCACTCCATGGGGCTCAATGGCATAGTGTAGAGAGTATAAAGGACTGAACTTAGGACCGAGCCTTGTGGGACACCGCTGTTCAATGGTAAATCGATTGACTGTCTGCCATCAATCAAGATTGTGTTCTATTACTTAAATATGACTTAAACCATTGAAGGACGGTGTCGCTGATTCAAAAATTCTCGAAAAGACTGTTACATAGAATGGTGTGATCAATTGTATCGAAAGCTGCTGACAGGTCAAGTAAAGTAAGTATGGAGACTCCTCCTCTATCACAAGACAGAAATAAATCATTGATAATTTTCAGTAAAGCGGTTTCAGTTCTGTGATATTCTCTATAAGCAGACTGATATTTTCCAATTGTTAGACAATAAATGTGATTTTAATTGCTTTAAAACTATCTTTTCGAAAACCTTAGAAATGAAGGGCAAATTTGATATAGGGCTGTAGTTTTTTAAACCAAGATGTCAAGGTTCGATTTTATCAGGAGAAGTGTGACAGATGCTTTTTTAAGGTACTATTCCAGAGCTAAGGGATTGATTAATAATAGAGGTATTTATATCTAAGGTTGAGTCAAGACATTTTAAAAGAAGATTTGTTGGGATATGAACTAATGAGCATGATTTAGGAGGAGATGATATGATGACATCACATACTTCATATGAACTAACTGTTTTAAAATCAGTAAAAAGAGTGCCTTTATATGACAAGTCAACAATCAAATTTTCTTCATTTCGGCATGAGTCAAGCTTACATCTAATCTTAGCAATTTTTTCTTTAAAATATTTTACAAACACGTCTGGTAAAATATTTCTATCTATGTTGTCTGGCATAACAATCGTTTTTGGTTTACCACTCATATCATTAACAACATTGAATAGGGAATTAGAGGTGGAACATGAGTTAATTTTTCTACTGTAATACCTTTTCAGACATAATTTTGTTTTCACTTCATTAACACACTGATTATAAATAACACGGTCATCTTGGTTGTTTGTTTGAAGCTATCTCCTTTCTGCTGCACGTCGACGCTGTTTAGAATGCTGTACGTCAGCGGTGATCCACGACTCAGAAGGTCGATCTGACACAATCCTAGATCGCAGAGGCGCATGTTGATCCAATACAGCACGGAGACAGGCATTGTATATTTCATCAGGATTATTGTGCTCTTGGTGTTGGCGATTTTTAAGGTCCTCTTTGGTCTGGTTGTTGAAGGTTACGAGATTTATTACGCGTTTTAGTCAACCTAGTCATGGACTGTAGAAGGAGAATGTGATCACGTGGTAGTCAGCAATGCATCTGTCTGTCACTGACAAATTAGAAATATTAATTCTCCCGGTAACTATCCAGTCAATGGTGTGACCCTTGATGTGTGGTGGTTTATTCACATGCTGATATAAATTGTGATTTTCAAGTATGGTTTTTGCAGATATGCTGTAGTTATCTGAAGTTGATTCGAAATGAAGATTAAAATCTCCAAGGTAACTAATTTATTACAAAGATTTGTTTCAGTTTCAATAAGATCTAATTTCTGGATGAATGCCACTGTGCGTTGACGAATTTCTACTTGATGGTGGGGGGGGGGGGGTGATATATACAGATGAAGGTGGTGTTAAGTGTTATGACATTCAGGCATTCCATTGATTGATATTTTATATTATTGCTCTTTATCCTTAAGCGGTCTTTATGTAAAACGCAAATTCCACCACCTGGGTCGTTAATTCTGGGTTCAGAGATGATCTGTAATTTGGTGGTGTTGTTTCATGTAATATAACTTCGTCTCCATCTGGGTTGTACCATGTCTCAACAATAAATACTTGGTCGCTCTTCGAATCGGTAATTAAGGTGTTAATTTCGTGAGATTTATTACGAATTGATCTTGCATTAAAATACATCACACTTGTCTTGTTACTGTGATTAAATCGATTATTGAGGAAAATATTATTGTCACCGTCATCATATTGCGAAGTGTTCAGCGTAAGGCCAGGTGGGATGATTGATTGACCGAGGTGACTTCTTTCAATAGTAGTCAGTGTCTGTGGGGGTCGAAATCTACGGGTAGGGGTGGGCGGGCGACGACTACTGACGGTTGGTATTGCGTGTTGTTTTCGTTTGCCGCCCCTAGTACGACGGTAGTAAGAATTAAAAGAACAGTGTTCACAGTGGCGGTTCTAGCCTATTTACAGTGGTTGGGCAAAGATGATCCGGTCATATTATATATATATATATATATATATATATATATATATATATATATATATATATATATATATTTTTTATTTTTTATTTTTTTAATTATAATTTTTTTTTCACCTTTAAAAAAATATTTCAACCACAAATAATCACATTCACAATGAAATGACAATACCAGTAGATTTTAATTATTACAAACGTAATCAAAAATAATCACGAAAGAGAATACAACTAAAAACTAAAGCGACGAGACATAATGCGACAACACCTTGACAATAGAAGTCCCATTTCGTTCACTCGAAAAATTAAAGAGATGCTTTAATCCCTCAACGGCGAGATTAATATTTCTGTTACATTACTGGTTTTCAGTAGTATGTAGTAACCTTAAAGTTTTCATCGAGAAGCAACAACAGCGATATGACTCGAGTTTCATTCAGAGCTGAAATTGCATCATTTTTACTGCTGTCTTGGTGGTTAGAATGATTGTGCCGGTGGTGGTAGTGGTTGGAATAGTGGTAGCGGTGGTGGTGGTGGTGAGGAGGAGGAGGAAGACGAGGCGGTGAGGGAGGATGTAATTATGATAGTGGTTTTGGTGGTGCTGTTGGTTAGAATGATAGTTGTGGAGACGATTGTTGTACTTGTTGTTAATATTGTTGTTGTTGTTGTTGTTGTTGTTGTTGTTGTTGTTGTTGTTGTTAATGATATGATGATGATGATGATGATGATGATGATGATGATGATGATGATGATGATGATGATGATGATGATGACAACCACGATGTCGTCGACAATGATGGTTACCACCATACGATATTACAAAGTTTATTTAATTTTAGGCTTTCGCCAATAATTCACACAATACAATTAAGACAAAAGAATGTTATCAATCTCTCCTCATGCATTCGTTATACTATCACAATAACGACCGTGTTATCTTTACTCCTTCCCAATGCTATCTATACAAGAGTGCTATGCTCCTTCCCCAACCAACCCCTAGCTTCCCGCCTCTTCGTCGCGAACTATCTTATGTATGTATTAGCTTCAGGACGGGCAAGTACGGAATCTGCCCACCCTTCCTTTAAACGTCTTTATTTCCTCTATAACTTAGAATTCAACTCTCTCCTTACTCAGAAGAGTATTTCTCGTATACTAATTCAATTGTTGAGAAAACCAAAATGGTGGTTGTATTAATATTTATTTAGTCGTGACTTTTGAATGAAATGTTTTGTTTTATTAGAGGAAATACAATAGAAAATTACATTGTTTTGCAAAATTATTTAGTCTGGCAATAAAAATACAGCGGTAATTACTTTAAGAATAATAAAAAAAAAGAACTAACAAATTAATTTGTTAAAAAACAAAAACAAAAAAAAACAACAAAAAACAAATAAGAAAACAATTTAAATAAATGAGTTTTGAGAAGTACTTAAAGAAAACGAGAAAAAAAAGAAATAATTTAAATGGATAAACAAATATATAAAAACAACACAAATTAATACTAAATTGATATAATATTAGTAAGTTAATAAATTTAATTCAATACTGGAACCTTCCCAAAGTCATTACATCAATGGTACCAGCACAAGTAAGGCAATAAATAAGAAAAAGTTCGTTTGCCAAAAGCTCTATTCAGTGTTCACTGGTTATTAAGGTGGGCTCATTTGAATTAGCCCGACCTAGTACTAGAGAGGCCAGACAGCAAAAATCGGAGTTAGTTCACCGTCAGGCGACGTGACGATGAGATGACGATGTGGGCGGAGTGGAGTGGTTGGGGAGGGGGAGGGGGGGGTTGATAAAAAGAACAGGAGCGTATCCTGGTTTATGCATTACGGGGTGCATGGTCATTCGCATTCTATCAAAAATACACACAAATTGATTTCAGTACGAAGTATCAAGTTTAAGTAGTAACTTTTGAAATTATCTAATTTAGATTAGATTATTTCGGACCTGGTAATACAGCTTATAACTTGAAAAAAACAGGCTGGTATTTGCCCACCCTGCCCATTATTACCAGCCGTCCCTGAGTGTTCATAACAATTCCAGTTGTTGTTGTAAAAACAATTAGTAGGCCAGGTGGGATGATTGATTGACCGAGGTGACTTCTTTCAATAGTAGTCAGTGTCGGTGGGGGTCGAAATCTACGGGTAGGGGTGGGCGGGCGACGACTACTGACGGTTGGTATTGCGTGTTGTTTTCGTTTGCCGCCCCTAGTACGATGGTAGTAAGAATTAAAAGAACAGTGTTCATAACAATTCCAGTTGTTGTTGTAAAAACAATTAGTAGGATAAAAATAAATATTTGTTTTACACAGGGTGACTAACATTTCAAGCAAGATCAGGTAAAACTTTGTTAACACGGTGTGCTGTGTTGGTAAATGAAAATGTTAAAATTTAAAGTTTTCCATACTTATCACAGGCTCCAATGTTCAAATATATATAAACTTATTGTATAGAAACACTATAACTCACAGATTCAACGAAATAAAAATCAAAACTATAGCATAAAAATTAGTCCAAATAAAAACAAGCACAAAGTCACAGCACTGAATAACACAACCGCCGCCAGGCGTGTTACAATATGAAAAAAAAAATAATAATGATAATAATAATAATAATAATAATAATAATAATAATAATAATAATAATAATAATAATAATAATATAACAATATAATATTATAATAATAATAAAATATATATTATAATAATAATAATAATAATAATAATAATAATAATAATAATAATAATAATAATAATAATAATAATAATAATAATAATAATAAAAATAATAACATTAATAATAACAGTAACATCAAAATAATAAATGAAGACTCGTGATAGGTTCCAATGCTTGAATACGATGAGGCTAAGATTATATATATATATATATATATATATATAATATCGGGAAAATGAGCAAACAAATAATAGACAGAATCAAGTCCAAAATCATCAAGGAAACCAAATTCAACAAATGGAGAACCACCGCTTAATTTATCAACTGGTACAGAAACACAGAAAACAAACAACAACAAAATGCAATCATCTTTGATATCTGTAATTCTACCTTTCAATTACCAAAACCCTATTCCTCCAAGCACTACAATTCGCGAAAACTTTTGACAACATCACCGAAGAAGAAACCCATATCATCCTGTACTCAAAGAACAGATCGCTATACAACAATGGAGTTGCATGGGCAAAAAAAGCCACGAACTTTGATATCGCCATAGGAAGCTACGGCGGAGCAGAAACATGAGAGCTCCTCGGACTATATCTACTTTCCCAACGGCAACATCTTGATATAAACATCGGTCTATACAGAGACAATGGGCACGCATTGTGCAATAATAGACCGAGGCAGACTGAAAATATAAAGAAAAAAATATGTAACATCTTCCAGGACAACAATCTTAAAATTACCATCGAAGAAAACAAAAAGACATTAGATTTCCTAGACATAACTATCAACCTGAACAACAGCACCTACCAACCATTTTCAAAACCTAACAACACTCCATTGTACGTCCATAGAGATAGCAATCACCCGCCATCTATAATAAAAAAACATCCCAGAAAGCAATAACAAAGGTCTATCTAACAACTCTACAAACAACAACATATTCAACGAATCAACCCGCCATACACAAAAGAAAGTGGCTATGACTATAAACTAAAATATGAAGAAGAGACCATATCCATCGCAACGAAAAAACGTCAAAGAAAACGAAATATAACATGGTTCAACCCACCCTACAGCAAGAACGTGACAACATCTATCGGCAACAAATTCTTCCATCTACTACAAAAATGCTTCCATCCAGGTCACGTCCTATGAACAAAAACACCATCAAAATAAGATACACCTGCATGCCAAACATACAATACATTATTTCCTCAAACAACAAACGAAAACAATCACAGTCAGCTCAGCCTAACAACAACCTAGAGAAAAAATGCAACTGCAAGACCCAGGCAACATGCCCACTAAACGGCAATTGCCTGACTCAAAACGTTATCAAGCCACAGTTACACGCCCAGACACACCAAAACAAGAAACATACATAGCCCTCACTGAGTGTTCATTCAAAACTAGATACATCGTGCACAAATCTTCCTTCAACAACATACACAAACGACATTCTACTACACTAAGCGAACACATTTCGAACCTCAAAGAAAAAAAAAGCATACAAAACAGCAGTACACGGAAAATCATCTCCCGAGCACAGTCGTACTACGCCTCTTCAAAGATTTGCAACCTCTGCTTGAAAGAAAAATTCTACATCATCACAAAACCGAACATGGCGAGACTCAACAGAAGAAACGAAGTAAAATCTTCATGCAGACATAGAAACACACACCCTTTATGTATTTACGAACCACCATAACCGCGAAGCCGATCAAGTACGGTAAACACAACAATCTATTTTCACTTTAACTTCCTGATGAGAGCGAATGCTCGAAACAATATTGTTGATCATTATTATACTTGAAATATTATAGTGTTGCTATGTTCGGTTTAGTGATGATGAAGAATTTTTCTTCCAAGCATTCTACTACACTAAGCGAACACATTTGGAACCTCAAAGAAAGAAACATACAACACAGCATCACATGGAAAATCATCTCCAGAGCACAGTAGTACTACCCCTCTTCTAAGATTTGCAACCTCTGCTTGGAAGAAAAATTCTTCATCATCACTAAACCGAACATAGCAACACTCAACAGAAGAAACGAACTAACTTCCTCATGCAGACATAGAAACAAACACCTTTTATGTAATTACGAACCTCCATAAACACGAATCTATAAAAATACGAAAACACAACAATCTACTTTCACTTCCACTTCCTGATGAGAGCAACGCTCGATAACAACGTTGTAGAAGTCAAACTATCTTAATTATCTTTCAAATGTTTATAAATAGCTCCTTTTATACTAAAGTTGAGCACTATTATTTCATGGTTTTTGTTTTATAATTTATATATATATATATATATATATATATATATATATATATATGCGTGCGTGCGTGTGTGTGTGTGTGTGTGTGTGTGTGTGTGTGTGTGTGTGTTTATACCAACAACCACTATCTACCTAAACTTGCAGTCAGCAACATTTGTACCCGAAAGATGATGTATATCGTGAGAAGGTGTTGATGTACCTGTTTAAGAGGGAAGAAAGATACGGATGAAAGGAGCGGGACGATGAGAAGAACAGTTAAAGAAAAAGGAGATAGACTATTTATTATTCTCGTACGTTAATTATAATTGAGCTATTGAAGGTGTTATTGTTTAGCTTGTCAATCAGTCATCAAACAAAAAATCAACCAACGATCAAAGCATTCTATTCACACAATGCAAAATCATAAATGATCATCTTAAATGTAAAAATAAATTCCGGTATTTATCTTTGTCGAGTTAACAACAAATAACAACATATTATAACAACTGATAACACAAAAACACTTTGATTCTAGCCTCAAAAATCAATATTCATGTGGTCAACTAGGCCCCAATTTTATGTGCACAACTCCAAGTAAATACCGTAGAAGATTCTTTAGCGATGTGTTGCGTCCCTTTTCTGTTTACATTAATATCGAAAGTAAAATAGTATCTAGCTCACTCCATACTGGTGCCCACTTCCCATATTATGTGGTTCACTCCCCACTGATGTCCACCTCCCATATTCTTTGGTCCAATCCCCATCGTTACATACCTTCCATAGTCTTTGGTTCACTCCGCACTTGAGTGGATTTCGGTAGATTTCGTGGATTTCAGTAGATTTCGTTGGATTTTGGTGGATTTCAGTAGATTTAGGTGGATTTAGGTATTCAGCAGTATCCTTGATTGATGTTATCAGTTGTTATTTGTTGTTATCAATTGTTATTTGTTATTATTTGTTGTTATCAGTTGTTATTTGTTGTTATTTGTTGTTATCTCGACAAAGATAAATGCCGGCTCGGGAGTTGTGTACGTAAAGTTGGGGGCATAGTTGACCACAGGAATATTACTTTTCCACTTCTCCCACTCCCTCTTTCTCTTCCTCTTTTACTTCCCAACTTTTTTATATTTTCAAACTTCTTTTCTTTACCTCCTCCTCCTCCTATTCCCTCTCCCTCTCCTCACCCCTCCTCGCTTTCTCTGTTGTCTTCTTCTTCTTCTACTTCGTCTTCTTCTTCTTCTTCTTCTTCTTCTTCTTCTTCTTCTTCTTCTTCTTCTTCTTCTTCTTCTTCTTATTCTTATTCTTATTCTTATTCTTATTCTTATTATTATTATTATTATTATTATTATTATTATTATTATTATTATTATTATTATTATTATTATTATTATTATTATTATTATTATATTATTATCATTATTATTTATTATTATTATTATTATTTATTATTATTATTATTATTATTCGTCGTCGTCATCGTCTTCTACGCATAGGTCACTGAGCTCCATAGGTTCAATGAGGTTTCATGAGCCAGAAGGCACAATCGTTCTCTGGGACTCAAGAGAAAATAGAAAAGGTCAGATGGACCTTATCAGAATCCACATAAGTGTGGACTTCGTTTTCTACAATGGAAAAGTCCAAGTATACGGCGGCTTTGCTAAAATCAGATATATTCCCCAAAAGAAGTCTTATAACTGTCGCATGAGATCAGGTTTTTGGAATATCAGAGGAATCTGGTCGTATAGATCTGGTTCTGATTTATACGATCTGATTCTCCTCCTACTCCTCCAGATATATCCAGATCAGAAGAAACTAACCTATTTGCATACGACTACATAGTAAGAGGTTACATAGCCTAAACGCATTGGATTTTGGTATAATATGGTAATCTTCCACAAACAAGTCTGGTTGCCCTTATGCTTATCTATTATGAAATTGATAATGTAGACAACATTTAGGGACAAATAGAACACTAATTAAACAATTTATCAGAATGGGCAATGATTCTCTTTATGTTCATCAAACTGGCTGAATATCATTGACTTATCAAAGCACCAGTATGTTGAGAGATCAGCTGTTGATCATTGAAATGGTCTAGATGTCCAGTCATTTAATTCGCTGCAGATTTAAAATGTGTTGCTGGGATATGAATTACTGCAGTTATAGATTGGAATATTAATATAAGATATATGAATATAACCAAAGATTTTATTAGGCACTGATGTTTTGTACACATGTAAACTATGATTTTGATTACACTCTACGGATTGAGCTATTTTCAATCACTCGCGCGTCTATTTCAAAACCACTTCAAAATTTTAGTGGACAACAATATTTGCAAAAGGAAATTCAAACCGTAAATTAAAACACTCAGAACAAGGACAGTTTTTATTCTACAATTAAGCTAATGTAAACATACACTGTTCTTTTTGCTAAATTTTGCTAAAGGGATTTGGTTTAAAATATCGGAAACTATCCCATTATTAACGGGGCGTTCACTCTTGCCACTCACTTTCCGCTTAAGGCTTATCTACCTGTTCAATTGCCTTTCCATTGTCTGCATATATCCCTGCATATAATCCTTTCAAAACAAGACTCCAGGTGTGTTTAGGCCCTTAGGTCCACGTCAATCAAAAACATCCGGACATCATTGGCCATCTAAATAGGACCATTTTACTGATTGGCTATCCCCATAATTGTTCGCTTGGCATTATTTTATAAAACCATATTCATCTCACAACTGAGTCACACACACACACACACACACACACACACACACACACACACACACACACACACACTAAGAAATCCAAGGAAGAAGAACCATTTATCCAATTTCAATTTTTTTAAAAAGTTCAACTATCTCTCGGTTGAAGGCAATTTATTATTGGTTAACTTATTCAAATTGGAACGAGATATTACTGTGAATGCAATGCTTATCCTACCATTATTATTATATATTATATAATTATATTTTATTATATTTTATTTGAGCTTTATTCTATGGATGTTCGTAAGTTGAAATACTCGTACAAAACTATAACTATAAGTATAATATACTATAGTTAACATTTGTTTTTGATCTATGCTATTATTTTCATTTAAATTCAATATGTATATTGCATGGCGTCTGTAATCTACCGCCAATCCCGGGTCACACGTTATAATCACAATTATAATTTATAAATTATAAAATATAAGGGACAAAACCATGTCATATTCTCATCATGTAAGATAGCTCAACTATCAGTTAATATTTGATACAAATGTAATAACTGTAATCATTATCATTGGGTCACTGCTTCTCCTTGCCTTTGGTCGGCAAATAAAAGCTATTATGATGTGTCGCTCAAGGACGACCCGGTGGCGAAAGAAAACTAGATTTGGCTAAGACCTTTTTGTTTAAATTCTTAATTAAAGGTACTTGCCTAGCACCCGTTCACTGTTGTCAGTCCCTGCTGTCAGTCCCTTCTGTCAGACCCCGCTGTCAATCCCTGCTTTCAGTCCTCACCGACACCAGAACTTTCCTGTCTGCCCGTAGCCGTCCATGGCACCAGAACACAATGTTGTGAAGTCAAGAACAACCCTGGAACCAGGAACCAACTCTTGAACTTGCTGATACAGCCTAGTCATTAGCATCAATCAAGCAAGCCGGCTGTATAAAAGACAAGCCAAACGGACTTATACCAAATGTATTCAAATGTATGTCCCGCTGACACAGATGATTAAAATTAAATAAATAAATGAATAATACATTAGATCCACTCAATTAGAGCCATTCTACCTGAGATTAAATGAATACAGGAATAACAATTAAATTGTCAATTATATATCATCCATAATTTCCATTCTACATTCCACTTATTCTCTCTATATTTTCCTGTAACAGTCTAATTGAAGTTATGTATAGAATTGTTATTATTATATTGGGTGTTACTATTGTCTTGACTCACTTGTATTACTACAATAAGTTATAAGGGACCCTAAGCTATTCTTAATCACCCCTAGATTAAACCTGAACCGTTTGTGGTGTAGGTTGAGTGGTGCAGCTGGTAACGAGAGCCATGGCGCGCATACTAGGTTCGAATCCAGACCATTGAGCTTTTCGTTTGGACTTGAACCCACAATAAAAACACAAAACCCCGCTACGGAGATTAACAGGGAGAAGCGAGTAACGGGTGCTATATAATGATCCAAACAGTGTTAGGTAAGCAGTTTAACAATTATTTGGCAAAGATACTATCGTAACTCTGTACAAACAAACAATTTTATATTTAACAGTTTGATACTTATTTGGCAGAAAGACTATCGTAACTCTTAGATACTTACGACACATAAATTTGAAGGGAAAAGAAATAAATTGTTCTTAGATTATCTTAAGTCAAGTTACGATAGTCATATTTCCACAAATGTGTAACTATTTAGTTAAGATATTCAAATTTGAATAACTTTTTTGCTTTTCACGCTCGGTATGTCAATTTAACACAGGGTGCGCAGCATTTCAGCGCACAACATTACTCTCAGTGCAAAACTATCGTAGCTCGACTTACGATAGTTTTGCACCCTACCTTGGAAATATTATAGCCACCTAAACAGAATATTTATATCTTGCTTCCTTTATCGACTCGGGTCATTTTAAGCTTCTAGGCAAACTTCGCGACAATATCTAAAATATGTAAATCAGGTCATTGAGGAGAGGAACATGAAACGAGGTGAAGTGGATCATCTTAGGACCTACAGGTGCACACTTTTACTACAGTCCCCAAAATGAGAAACTTTGAAAGCTATTCAACGTAACGATCTCGCACTCATTGGATTATGTTTGTCATGATAATGACACCGGATGGATGGATTTCAAATATAATTATGTTTATGGTAATAGTATCTAAAATATAGATAGAAATAATAATGATCATGGTTATGATGGAGAAATGTAAGAGAACGAGGATAATGAGAAAGATGAGGAAGAAGGGAAGGAGGAGGAGAAGAAAAACAAGGAGAAGAGGATTGGGGGTGAAAAAACTAGCGTATTTGACATTTTTTACTAGACAGCTTTGGGAGTCTTTGATCTAATTGTTCTCATATTCAAAATTCAAACTAGGAATTTTCACATGTTACTTCAACCATTTCATAGAGTGTGAAATGGTGCTGCTCGTCAACGAAAGGAAATTGCAAGCCTAGTTAAGAATATCTTTAATTTAAAAAAAAAATGAAATAAAAATCAAACAAAAAAACAGAGCCTGTAATCATTTCACGATGGACACTGAGAAATGGCCTGGTATTGTAATTACCACAATTGTGAGTTACTTTTTAAAACCATATTATGAATAGAATAATTGATGATGCATTCAATCATTGGTCAAATAGGTTTAACTTTAAATATAATAGAATGTGGATCAACATGATTTTGATATTGAATGGTAGAAAAGATTCATTTAACCATAATAATAATAATAATAATAATAATAATAATAATAATAATAATAATAATAATAATAATAATAATAATAATAATAATAATAATAATAACAACAACAACAACAATAATAAATAAAGAAGAAGAAGAAGAAGAAGAAGAAGAGAAGAAGAAGAAGAAGAAGAAGAGAGAAGAAGAAGAAGAAGAGAAGAAGAAGAAGAAGAAGGAAGAAGAGAAGAAGAAGAAGAGAAGAAGAGAAGAAGAAGAAGAAGAAGAAGAAGAAGAAGAAGAGAAGAAGAAGAGAAGAAAAGAAGAAGAAGAAGAAGAGAGAAGAAGAAGAGAAAGAAGAGAAGAAGAAGAAGAAGAAGAAGAAGAAGAAGAAGAAAGAAGAAGGAAGAAGAAGAAGAAGAAGAAAGAAGAAGAAGAAAGAAGAAGAAGAAGAAGAAAGAAAGAAGAAGAAGAAGAAGAAGAAGAAGAAGAAGAAGAAGAAGAAGAAGAAGAAGAAGAAGAAGAAGAAGAAGAAGAAGAGAGAGAGAGAAGAAGAAGAGAGAAGAAGAAGAAGAAGAAGAAGAAGAAGAAGAAGAAGAAGAAAGAAGAAGAAAGAAGAAGAAGAAGAAGAAGAAGAAGAAGATAGAGAAGAAGAAGAAGAAGAAGAAGAAGAAGAAAGAATGAAGAAGAATAGTATATTAGTAATGATTATTATATTATTATTATTAATTATTAATTATTATATATTAATATTATTATTATTATATTATTATTATTATTATTATATTATTATTTATTATTATTATTATTATTATTTATTATTATTTATTATTATTATTATTTTATTATTATTATTATATTATTATTATTATATTATTATTATTATTATTATTTATTATTATTATTTATTATTATTATTATTATTATTATTATTATTATTATTTATATTATTATTATTATTATTATTATTATTATTTATTATTATTATTATTATTATTTATTATTATTATTATTATTATTATTTTATTATTATTATTATTATTATTTATTATTATTATTATTATTTATTATTATTAGGTGTTGTTGCTGTTATTTTATTATTATTATTATTATATTATTATTTATTTATTATTATTATTATTATTTATTATTATTATTATTATTATTATTATTATTATTATATTATTATTATTATTATTATTATTATATTATTATTATTATTATTAATTATTATTATTATTATTAAAGAATATCTTATCGTGACTTATACATTTATTGAGTATTTACATTTCAACAAACACGATATAAAAGAAAAGATGAACACCATCTGAGAAACTAAGTAACATCAACTACAAATGAAATTAATGCATAAACATAAACATGAATATATAAACACCACATATAACCATACAACCCTCCACCTCCTCCTCATCCTCACGAACGTTACAAGGAGGACTATTATCAATTGATATTGATGCTGGTTTGAAAGCCCTAAGGAAACGTTTCTTTGTTACACGCCCGGACCCATCTATTTAACGAGATTTTGGTCAGTTCATATATTTCCACCATTGAGCCAGTGCGATTCCGTTTGGTAGGGTTTCTTTCAATCTGAGTCTGATTAAAATATTTGTCACCCACATTGAGACGGGGGTAGTGATTTTGCATGCTCATTTAGAACCTGACATTGTGAAACGTATAGGGAATGAGATTAGTGGAAGAGTAGCGTCCCTTGATTGGACGTCACCCATAGTCTGTGACGTCGAGGACGAGAGACGCATGCGCACAGCCAACATGACGTTCTCTCTCTAATAAGTTTTCCGCCGGTCACAGACTATGGGTGACGTCCAATCAAGGGACGCTACTCTTCCGCTAATCTCATTCCCTATACGAAGTGATTCTACTTTGTTGGCCCACACTTTACGCCAATTTGGTCTTATGTGAGGGTTTGAAAATTTCCCAGACGATTCACGAATCAGAGAGAGTTCGGAATGGGTCGGCCGAAAATAATCTGGGCCGGTGCAAGATTACAGACTGGATCAAGTGTGTTGCGTAATTGAAGTAGGGCCCTGAAGAACGTAACATTATTAAGGGATAATAGGCTCTCTGCAGATATAACAGCAACTTCTGCCCGTCCGTTTGATTGGGGAAAGTATGCTGAAAGAAATGCGTCACCTGGTCCACCATCACTCCGGAACACAAAATGTGGCGAAAAGAGACTGTAAACATGCGATCAGGCCACGAGCGCCTGACAAAGCGCTAGCAGAGGGAATGGAAAAAAAATTCTTCCCAACATGATAACCGATCCCCAGTTACCAGATAGTGGTGACCTCCGAACTCAAAGAAGTCAGAAAACAATTGCTCGAAAGGGGTGGAAGGTGGGGTTGATTGTTTAGACGGTAGAGGGGGTCTGAGAGGGTGCGTTTTGGTTGCATTCCCGGCACCTTGACCGGGCATCCTGGATAGTCGCAGTCATACCCGACCAAAATACAATAGATTGTGCTCGAAGCTGCATAGATGAAATGCCCAGATGGGCTGAATGCAGATTCTGAAGAGCTGTGTGACGTAGTCATGAGGGGGCAACCACCCGATCTTTATAGAGATCCATCCCATCAGTGATGTAAAGTGAATCTTGGTATCTCATTTATTCTGGTAACAATGGATATGCTTGTGTATAGCCTTCATCAATAGCTATTGTGAGCATAGTTAGGACAGAATCCTTCTTTGTCTCTTCCGTCAAGAGGGACCAGGATATTGCGGTGATCTCTTCTGCTTCTTTGCTTATCACAGTGGTGATGAGGAATTCTGACTGGTAAGGGACTGTCAGTGTCTGATGCAGGGTAGCGGGTGGAGCGCCTGCTGCGAGATTGGTTTTTCCTGGTAAGTGTTCTATACGATCAAAGTACCAAGGAAGAGTACGGTATTTTTGGCAGAAAAGCCTGGTGTTGGATATTTTATCAAGGGTGCGATCGCCGAAAATTTTAGTAGGAGGTTTGTGGTCCGTGGCTACAAGAAGGTCCTAGCAGCCCTGTGTGAAATACCAAGTTTGTTCTCGCTCCCGGGCTATCGCCATTGCCTCACCATCAATTGCAGCAAATCGTTTTTCAGCACATGACAAGAGACGAGATCCCGCAAGAGTAACTCTCTATCCATTGATGCAGCAATGAGGTAGAGCTGTAGTGCAGGAGCAGTACATTTGTAGAATGAAATATACTACACTACGTGACAGGGAATGTTCTGATCGCATCCATGTACTTGAGAAGTGGTTCGATGCTGGTCTCGGTAACGTGAAATCAAGCGAAATTTACATTGCACTCGGCAAATTGGAATTTGTCCGGGTTCATGACAGCGCCGGCGGCGCCCATCATGTTCAAAAAGTCTATGGTTCTCCACTAATGAGTTTCTAGGTCATCATCGTAATGAATGGTGTCATCTACGCATCTTTCCTTTCTCGGGAAGTGGGTCATTATTGCGTCGAATCGCCGATTGTAGTCATCACCAAATGAGAGAAAGCATTGGGGCGCGTGTATGTGTACCTCCATCGACCGAATGGTGGGATGAATGTCAGAGTTTTTTAGAGGACAGCTATCGTACCCGTTCCATGCATCCGTCACCATCTTCCAAGTTTTTTTCCAGGGACCCGACAGGCAAAATGGAATGGAGCGTCAGCAGGGAACGTCTCCAGTTTACAGAATTTATTGAGAGGTGATAGGTCAAATGTCCACCTTGGGGTGCCATCGTGTATACGAGTCACTACCATGCAATGGCATCAAGTCACAGACTCCGTGGGGAACCCTTCAAATTACGCCTTAAGCTTTGTCTCTGATGATATCATCGTATACGCTGTCATGGTCTCAAATGAGTAAAGAGCTACTCGACTATGCGTAGAATAAAGATGTGAAGAATAAGGCCCCAGAATTTACTAGTTACTTTAAAATGAAGAACAATTAACGATTTGTTTAAGATGAAATAAAAAGAAAGATGAAATTTAATTAAAGGAGATGAATAATGATTATGGCAGTTACAAATAGAAATATTGAGATATTAGGTAACTTATGATAATATAATATCAGGTTTGCAAGGCTCCGCAGTTGAAAAGTGTTGAATTATCTATTCCTCCGACGGCGGGCTCAGGTTTGATTCTTGATCTGTCAAAGACTGCACTGTCTGGTGTCTTGATGGTGGAGATAAGAGTATCCACAAAGTCCCAAAAGAAAAAAAATCTTCAAATATATAATGTGAGGACTGGAGCGGCTGGCCGTCCGGCATAGATTGTAGAGAGAAGTGAGTCTAGAATATTAGACCTATCAGCTTTTTAATAAGTGGCTACGTGACAGAATGTAGAGCGAAAAGTATTCACTAATTTGAAATTAATTCGAGGGAAGGCTATTAAAGGAAAGATGATCTAATATTAGAAGGTAAGGTTTTTCTAAGCCTACCGAAATACAACTGGAGTGAGATGAATTCAGTTCTTACTAAAATAAAACTTTAATAAGATAAATGTGAACAATTTTTACTGTAACATACGCGTTTGTTGGTTTGTTGAGCAGGTTTGTTGCATGTTCTGGAAATGGCTGATTCATCAATATGGATCTCCATTGGTGGGCAAGACATGCAGGGTAGGGCACGATGGGACATGTGTTAAAAGTGGAATTCGCATATCGGTCAAGCAGCCATTCTCGCATTTTGGCATTGTTTTGGAGAATAGGTGAAAAGGGAGAGATTTAGTCCTTTTGGATACTGTTGTTCTCTGTGGGAAGTAGTAGGTAGTGAGTTCATCATGAGGGTGCCACAGCCTGAGGATATATCCCTCACACTAGCTTCCATATTTATGTCATAATATGATAAATTCACGTTTAATGAATAATTTGAGCTGCCCACACAACTACCGATATGGCCCATCAGCCTTAGGGAATTGTTTGTCAATTATGAATAGGTCTATCATGTTGTCACACGATAGTTAGAAACCTCGAACAGAGTCAGAAATATAGACTAGACGATGGCCTGGCAAGTAATCTCGTCGCCGCTAGGATATTGTCCCTTAAACAGTCCATTAAATTGGTCAATTATATTCATAGAATTGGCATTTGCTGCACGAATCTTTAAGGTCGATGGGGATAGGTCATTTACAGAGAACCATGTCTCGTTGAAGTCATGCAATCCCCACACATTTGATCGGGCACCGGTGTCGCCAATCACCTCCACATATACCAGACGGGGCTGGCCATATTCAACAAATCCGATGGTAAAAAAAACGCTTTTGGATGCCCATGAGTTCCATGTGCAGAAATCTGCGACATTTGGTCTGGGTCTGATTCAATCGATTTTACGTCTGAGTGGTGAGTATCATTAGCATTGCCTATCTGGGGGCGATTTGAGGACTGCTTTTGTTTGTTTGCACGCCAGTATTTTAGAATATTTTAATAAGTTTTGTTTGTTAATCCCTGGGTGGTATCCGGGATCACTCAACTGAGAGGGTGCAACATCAACGCCAAGCCAGCGCGTATTAAAAAGTGACCTATGGTGTGTGACTCCTTCTTTTTTAGTCACCTGGTCTTCCAGGTTGGGGGTGGTCGAAGGGTTAAAACCCCTTTCGTAAAACTCAAATTGTTACAGAAACGCAGATGGACAAAGCAAATCCTTTTTTTTTTTAGCTTGGGCGACCAAAGAGTTAATGACAAGACATGGAACGAGATAAAAAAAAAATAGGTGGCTCAGGATAGAGAAGGATGGAAGTTGTTTGTGTGTGGCCTACACCCTGAGTCAGGGTGAATAAGGCAATGCTGATGATAATGATTGTTAAGGCCACCACCTGACTTTTCTCTGTAGCGTGTATATTATGGTCTCCCGCAATCGGGACATGGGGAAGTCTTAGGAATGCCTGGCTCGGCCTACTTGTCACGCTTTTAGATTGGCTGCACCTATACAGCTGACATTGGAGTGGCGTTCCAGGCCATCCCTCGGCCCTCGATGATTGCGATGACATCATTTGTGTTTTTGTCCTGGATGCCTTGGCATGGTTCGGGCTTCCCTTCGAATGTCTAAATCACATATTCCTGCGAGTAGTACGCCCCGGATAACTTCTTCGATATAGTCCGCTTGGACTTGCTTCCCACAATAACATTTGGTTGCGATGGTGAAGCCACAGGTATCCGCCTTTCCTCTTATTCTTGTAACGAAGGTTCTGATGGGTTCATCTGGATCAATTTTGCGATCTGCTGACACCACGCGCTATAGGTATCACTGCCAACGATCACATGACTGCAAGGACGTCCTTCAAAGGTGTTGTTGTTAATGTTGGGTCTGACTTCAGGAGTAGGTCTCCTTGGGCCTCGCTAGCGCATTGTAAATAGCTGCGTTCAGTGTTGCAAGTTCGCTTATGTCTGAAACAATTCTGATTTTCTCCCATCGCGTGACGAACGCATTCCACGTCCCTTCATCTTACCAGTGTCAATGACAGGTCGTTTGAGTTTGGGGGCCCTTGATGCAGTGATTCAGGTGCGGGAGTGTCCAAGAGCATTGGATGTTAGAAGGGATACGACAACTTTTGCTGGTAAATCTTCAGGCTTGTAGGTACAGTCGGATGATGGAAACGATACGACGACCTTGTTTACTCTTCAATGATTGCGCTCAAGTTTTCTTTTACATGAAGAATATCTTATCATGTTTAATACGTTTATTGCGAATTTAACACCTTCAGATACACGAAATAAATAATAACGTGAAGTTGAATGTAAGCTTCGATTTAATTACAAAAACAGATCAAATGAACGTTTCGGGTTTCCCCTTTATCAACAAAACAGGATGATTGAAACACCACAGATGAATGAGATGATGTGGTAGTGGCGTAGTAATAATAATAATAATAATAATAAAAGTACTTACTGTTCCTTCTGCTACTGCTGCTGCCACTAATGTTTATACTTATACCGACAT
>NC_088360.1:61900951-61903451 GCF_034508935.2 Berghia stephanieae | reverse complement strand
CATAGATCTGGTTTCTGCCAGGCAAGGTATTTGTTGCGCAAGTTGTAATTCTTCAACATTTTCGGCATGGTCATTAACGCCTTTTACATTACCAATTATCAAATCGACAACAAGGTTTTGTAAAAGACCACAGTCTTCTATGCCTGTGTAATAATGATATGGCGACTATGTAAACATTTGAAGTTACCACTGAAAGTTATGCACTGCACTCTGTTTCAGGTTTTATTTTCATCTACGATCAATGAAGCCCTTACACATATGGTAGTACATTCTGAATCCCTAAATATAGCGCATTCTAACCCATTTATGTTGCCTTTGCCAAGCTTGAGTAACCTGAACTGTGTGTTTGTGTGAGTTCGTTTACACGGTAAACATTTATGTTTTCTGATATTCTATTCTATTCTGCAATGACAGAATATTTCCTTCATGGCAACAAATGGTTAATGGAGACCACCAACATCAATTGTAACTACCCTGAACCAGGATCCCTTTACATATCAACAATTTCTGGATTCAGATGAGGCCGAATTAATCCCCGAAGAACTAAAGTCACAACAAGATCTTGACAACTTCAAAACTCTGGCCCAGGACAGTGACCAATGGAAACAATTATCAATATGGATGGAGATAGCAGCTATACTCATCAACTATGACTGAATCACACAATTCTCAGCAAGCGTCATTCGGATTGCGAGGCTTACTACTAATATTCTATTCTTTGGAACGGCAATGACACCCCCTGGGTACCCATTTGAATCGTATCCAAGAAAAGATCAGCGAGGGGCTGGCATTGGCGTATTTTTAAAAAACGAAATTATCTTAACACGTGAAAATCATTTATCTAAGACTATCCCTCCAGAATGCAAGATGCAGCATCAACTACCGACCGCCAGTAAACAAGAGAAACAAAATAGAATTACCCAATGTTAGGAAAGAAATCAACGAGATGTTAACATTGCAACACGCGTCCTGGCCATACAATCATACTCGGCGATTTTAATTTTCATTTCGACAACATCAGACATTTAAATTGCGTGAGTCACTATCAGAGAACAACATGTGCCAGATCGTAACAGCGCCAACTCACTCTGCTGGTCATATTTTGGATTGGGTAATCGTGGAAAACTTCTCTTTTCGGACCACTCCCTCATTTCTTTCAGTCTCGACGTTTTGAAACTTGGACGTGGAAGATGCACTTTAATACCATCTACAACCAACGAAAGAGACTTGCCAAACAAATTCGTCAACTTTTTTTCGAGACAAAATCCATAACATTCGTTCAGAACTAGATCAGCATGAACCATCGTTAGATACAGAACATTCTGCGATACCCCTTTATACAAATTTAACCCAGTTTCATCCAGTTTCGTAAAAGTGTTGATCACAAAAGCCTCCATTAAATCCCGCGACCTTGATCCCTTACCAGCATAGCATTTGGCCGGCTCCATTGACACATTATTACAATCCATTACATAAATCATAAATACATCCCTAGAGACTGGCGAAGTTCCATCGTGTTTTAAAAATACCCTCGTCAAACCACTACTGAAGAAACCATCACTGGACCACAATGTATTAAACAATTATTGTCCATTTTATCAAAACTTTTGGAAAAGATGGTTCTTACACAAGTATCATCTCATCTTATATATATATATATATATATATATATATATATATATATATATATATATATATATATATATATATATAAGCATATATAAGCATATATATATATATATATATATATATATATATATATATATATATATATAATATATATATATAAGCATAGAGGTCGATTCATTGAACGGTTCCAGTTCAATAAATGTGATGATAAGTCGATCAACAACATTTTTGATTCAATTGTTGATTAAATTTGAACTCAATTTCTATTCGATTGACTTAACATTTTTCCACTTCGTAAAAGAACTCAACGAGACATTTAATTTGGACACCGAAATATATTTTCTGTATTTAATGCATCTGTTAAATTTCGCTCACTTATCGTAGAATTCTTTCCCGATGTTAAGAGTGGAAAATGGTTGATATAAATTCTAAGAAATTGATTGCATTCAAAACAATGATAGGAACCACTAAGTGATATCGATTCAATGCAAGATTCCCACTTCGTTATCATACTCGCTTACCGGATGGTGACACACAATCAACGTGCTATAATGACGGCATCTGTTTTCGATAGGATTTGATGGAACAAATTTGATTTTTCGATAAAATCATCAATCACGATTTCTTATCAATCTCATAATACACATAAACCATCTTCACGTCGATTGTAAAAACCATGCATAATTTGGTGACGGTTGGTCTAATGGTTTTGTAGCCTTTGTGTTACAAAAAAAAATCCAATTTGCCAAATATAATATATAAAATATTGTAAAGCGCTTTAAGCACATTTAGTGGATATTGCGCTATATAAAGCTCAATATAAAAATATAATGAGATGTAATATATTACATAAATATAATATGTTCGATAA